>NC_053133.1:27657228-27659728 GCF_010015445.1 Perca fluviatilis
CTCTCTCCCTCTCTCTCTCTCTCTCTCTCCCTCTCTCTCCAGACGGTAGAATCCGGCAGGAAGCCACAGAGCAGATCACGACAGAGAGCAGAGAGGAACAACGCGCACACACACACACACACGCACACACACAGACACACACCGACAAACAGACAGAGAGAAAGAGAGAGAGAGGAGAGACCAGAAAAGAAGAAAAAAAAAGAGAGAAGAGGAGGAAGAGAGGAAGAGGAAGAGAGGAAGAAGAGAGTTGGATGTAGCTGCTGTTGTCGCGTGTTGTGTGTGTTTTTTGGGGAATGTGCGGCTCGTCCTCCGCAGAGGATGGGAGTAACCTGGGCTCTCTTTCTAGCTCTACACATAGGTGAGTGCACGCGACTCTCCATCTTTTTGGGGCTTCAGCATCAACACACCAAACAGAAGAAGAAGGGAAAATAATAATAATAATAATAATAATAATATAATATAATATATAGCCTATATCATGTTTTTACGACGTCATCATTTCTTCTATTGTTTTTTTTTTATCCTCAAATGTATTTTCCTGCTTTAAAAAAACCCCAAAAGTCTCAATTTTTAGGCGTGAATGTGTTTGATGTTTTTTTTTTACTATTAATTGATTAATTGAAAAAAATCATTACAGTCTACAGTCGCTTCTGAAAAATATTTTTTGGAATATTTGTCTCATTTCTGCGTAAAAAAGAAAAAAAGAAAAGAAGAAGACCCAATAATCTAAATACACTAAATGTCGCTGTCTTTTAGCCCCCCCCACCCCCGCGAGCAAATTGGTTTCGGGTGATATTAATACATGTTTGGGACGTGTTTGATGGCATTCCTGTCACGTGTTTCCCTGTTGATTTGGCTCGTAATGTGAGCAGCGGTACAGCGGCTCATTTTAACGGGGCTACACTTCACGTTTGGAGTGTGTGCGTGACACGAGGGCGTGCATCACTGCGTGTGTGTGCGCGCGCGCGTGTGTGTGTGTGTGTGCTAACAAGGGGAATGCCCCCTCCCTCCCTCCCTCCCCCCTCCCCTCTTCACCCCCGGTTGTCCCAAAAACTGGAGACATTTGTTGAATTTTTTTCAAAATAATTATATATATATATATATATATATTTATTTATTTAATATATATATATATATATATTATTATTATTTTTAGTTTTATTGCTTTCATTTGGGTCAGATTTGGGGGTTATTTCTGCAGTGTTTGAGAAGCCACAGAGGGAGAAAAAGGAGGCCTGTTTAAATGTCTGCAAACAGCCGTTTAAAAATCATAGAAAATATGCCAGAAATATGCAGTTAACAAACGTCCGAAATGAGTGGATTTGTGGCTCGTTGCAGGATCCGTGTTTTTGTCGTCGCATTGTGCGGGATCTGCAGCGCCGACACACCCGGTCTCTGTCCCGGTCTGTCCCGGGATAAAAAGCGGAGGAAGAGAAGCGTTAAACAGCCTCCGTGTTAACGCCGTCTCGTGTTTTTTTATTTTTATTTTCTTTTTTTATTTCCCTTCCGTTTGTGTCGGACATTTCGCGTCAAAAACGAACGGAACGAAAAGCTCCCAACGCGGTTTTTTAAAAAAAACCAGCCTCATTTATTTATGTATTTATCGCCTGGTTTATTTGTTTTTTTCCAGTGTGCGCGCGCGCAAAAGCACGCCATGAAATCCCTGTGTTGATGTGATTGCAAGGTTTTTTTTTATTAATTGTTTTTAAATGGGTTTTAATGCAACAAATCTGCAGGGAGGAAGAAGAAAAAACAACAACACTCGGATCCGTCTAACACCTGGAAAATGGAAAAAATAATTAAAAAAAAAAAGAGAAAGAAAAGCTGCACGAATATCTGAGATGAAACAAGAGAAATATGGAGATGGTTTTTGTTTTGTGCTGTTGCATTGCATAACGACGCTGTGGAGGAGGGCTCTGCGTGCGTGTGTGTGCGTGCATGTGTGTGTATGTGTGTGTGTGCGTGACAGAGAGAAATGCTGAATTATTCAAGACGCAGAATCCTCCCAGTGCTATTGTTAGAGAGAGAGAGAGGGGATGGAGAGAGAGAGAGAGAGATGGAGAGAGAGAGATGGAGAGAGATGGAGAGAGAGGGAGAGAGAGAGATGGAGAGAGAGAGAGATGGAGAGAGGGAGAGAGAGAGAGAGAGAGAGAGAGAGAGAGAGAGGGAGAGAGAGAGAGAGAGATGGAGAGAGAGAGATGGAGAGATGGAGAGAGAGAGAGAGGGGATGGAGAGAGAGAGATGGAGAGAGATGGAGAGAGAGGGAGAAAGATGGAGAGAGATATTCGGAGGGTTCCGGAGGAAGAACAGATGAAGAAATAATGTTAAAAGATGCAGAAAGAAAAGATAAAACGTGTGTTTTTCTGTGGATGATTTTCGACTCTAAGTGGCTGCGAAAAGAACAGAATATATAATACAAAAAAATCTAAACATAACGAAGGCAAAAAAGCTGCAGAAATATATATGACAGAAATCGATTTATTAAGTCTGCATTTTAAAT
>NC_053133.1:27664728-27672228 GCF_010015445.1 Perca fluviatilis
GTATTCTTGTAATTCTCATATACTGTAATCTTCTCACTTATATTTTGGGCCTCATAAATCCCTAAAAAAGTTCGGCAAAAACGTTCCTCAGCCAGCGACAAATACGTTGGAAAAAAGCGCCGAAACAGTTGGAAAAAGGCCGAAAGACAGCGTCACAATTGTCTGAAAAAGTGCCCAAAACATCGTAAAAAGCGCCAAAACATCGTAAAAAGCGCCCAAAACATCGTAAAAAGCGCCCAAAACATTGTAAAAATCGCCAACAACTTCAGAAAAAGTGGTAAAACATTGAGTAAAGCGTCAAAAGCTTTAAAACAAAGTGCCTAAAGCATTGAAAAAAATCACATAAAACGCCAGAAAAAGGGGTAAAAAAAAATTTGGGGGAAAAAGCGACAAAACAATTGGAAGAAGGCCGAAAGACAGCGTCACAATTGTCTGAAAAAGTGCCCAAAACGTCGTAAAAAGTGCCCCAAACATCGTAAAAAGCGCCAAAAACATCGTAAAAAGCGCCAAAAACTTCAGAAAAAGTGGCAAATTAGCCGAAATTATTATATATTATATATATTATTATAATTATTATATACCTAAATTGGAATGCGGACCGGATCAAAACCTGCGAGGGGCCATGATTTGGCTCTCGGGCCTCGAGTTTGACATATGTGAACTACAAGGACAATGTTGTTTGTCACTAACGACCAAACGACCAATTATCCGTGCACGTGGAACTAAGCTTTAGGAGCGTTGCATCTCTCCTCCCGGTTACGGTGCATTCGGAGATCGACTCTTTTTGACTGGCGAGATGGACGTAGGCCCCAGGTTGCATTTTGGCGACAGTTGTGCGCGAGATAATCCAGTGTTACCGAGGATACGACACTGCACGATCTGCTCCACGCTAGCCTATGGCTAGCCTCCACCGGGAAGCTAACGTTAGTGTAGCTAACAGCTAATTCGGCTAACCGCTAGCTGACAGCTAGTCTAAAATAACGTTAAGTCAAACTTAATGGGAGAAGCAGCTACAGCTACATTAAGACTTTACAGTAATAACAATAAAGACAAGTATTGAGTGATTGTATTTTAAATGAGCACAAGTAAAGTAGAGCTGACGTAACAGCTGTTATATATGTGTTAACGTTTATTTTCAAGTTTTATTTTGAGGGTCTTTTAAAGGTAGGCCTATTACACGCTGTCTCAGCTAGCGGTTAGCCCAATTAGCTGTTAGCTAAACTAACGTTAGCTTGGCTGTCGACCGGAAGCGCGTTGTAAATCCTCGTATAAACAGCGCATGCGCGAACATTTAGCCATTTTCCCCTGTTGCCATTTTTTCTCTTTTTCATCAAACTGCTCAGCTTCCAGCAGATCAGACTCAGCTTCCAGGTATGAATGTGGAACTGTGTGAATGTGATCAGGTCTTCGTTGCAAATGAGAAGTTGTTCTCAATCGACTGTCGCACTGCTCGCTCTTGAGGGACTTATTGTAATTGTTGGGGCTTTGTAAATTATAGAGTGTGGTCTAGACCTACTCTATCTGTAAAGTGTCTCGAGATAACCTATGTTATGATTTGATACTATAAATAAAATTGAATTGAATTGAATCGACTTACCTGGATAAATAAAGGTTAAAAAAAAGTGCAGTTTTTGCAAGTTCATTGTAAATATCATATAGCATATTCCATATCGCATTTTTTAAGAAAACGTGGAGTCAAGGATCAAGGAATCAAGGATTTTTGCCCTGCAACAATCACAAAAAAAACTCAGTGTTTTTCTGGAAGGACTGAAACATATTCTTTTATAAATCTTTACAATCATTCCCTGAAAGAACCGAGCAGACCGGCCTCGTTGCAACATCCCGAAATGTTCTCCGAAACTTGACATCTTTTCAGCCTGGAGCTCGCTAGACGACCGCAAAACAACTTTTGGGCGATTATCCTGGATGTGTACTGGTGTTGATCCGGACCGAGGACACAGTAAATGTAATAGAGTAGAATAAAATACTAAATGTGATGAGTCATCATATCACAACACTCCCAAATGGAAGATTAGAGGAGGACTGCAGAGCATTTTAAAGGTCACAGTGTAGCACAACATGCAGTAAATAAATACTAGTGCGTGTGTGTGTGTGTGCGTGTGTGTGTGTGTGTGTGTGTGGCGTGAATGTGTCTGTTTGTGTGTGTGTGTGTGTGAATGCGTGTGTGTGTGAGTGAGTGAATGCGGGTGTGTGTGTGTGTGAGTGAGTGAGTGTTTGTAATGTGTGTTGTGTGTAATGAATGTGTGTGTGTGTGAGGTGTGTTTATGGTGGTGAATGTGGCGTGTGTGTGTGTGTGTGTGTGTGAGTGAGTGAGTGAATGTGCATGTGTGTGAGCGTGAATGTGTCTGTTTGTGTGTGTGTGTGTGTGAATGCGTGTGTGTGTGAGTGAGTGAATGCGCGTGTGTGTGTGTGTGTGATTATGCGTGTGTGTGTGAGCGTGAATGTGTCTGTTTGTGTGTGTGTGTGTGTGTGTGTGTGTGAATGCGTGTGTGTGTGTGGCGTGAATGTGTCTGTTTGTGTGTGTGTGTGTGTGTGGTGAGTGAGTGAATCTCGTGTGTGTGTGTGTGTGTGTTTGTGTGTGTGAGTGAATGCGTGTGTGTGTGTGTGAGCGTGAATGTGTCTGTTTGTGTGTGTGTGTGTGTGTGTGTGTGAATGCGTGTGTGTGTGAGTGAGTGAATGCGCGTGTGTGTGTGTGGTAGTGTGTAAGTGAATGTGGTGTTGTGTTGTGTGTGTGTGTTGTGTTGATGTATTGGTGTGTGTGTGTGTGGGTGAATGTGTCTGTTTGTGTGTGTGTGTGTGTGAATGGTGTATTTGTGAGTGAGTGAATCGGTGTGTGTGTGTTGTATTATCGTGTGTGGTGTAGTGTCTGTTTGTGTGTGTGTGTGTGTTTTGTGTGTGAATGTCGTGTGTGTGTGTTTGCGTGAATGTGTCTGTTTGTGTGTGTGTGTGTGTGTGAGTGAGTGAGTGAATGCGTGTGTGTGTGTGTGTGTGTGTGTTTGTGTGTGAATGAATTCGTGTGTGTGTGTGTGTGAGTGAGTGAGTGAATGCGTGTGTGTGTGTGTGTGTTTGTGTGTGTGAATGTCGTGTGTGTGTGTGTGAGCGTGAATGTGTCTGTTTGTGTGTGTTTGTGTGTGTGATTATGCTTACGTGTGTGTGTGAATGAATGCGTGTGTGTGTGTGTGTGAGCGTGAATGTGTCTGTTTTTGTGTGTGTTTGTGTGTGTATGAATGCATGCATGTGTGTGTGTGTGCGTGAATCTGTGTGTGTGTGTGTATGTGTGTGTGTGTGTGTGTGTGTGTATGTGTGTGTGTGTGTGTTAAAACAGCTGTAATCAGAGTCCGACTCCTCCCTGATGCACTTCAACAGAGAGAGAACACCAGCAATAAAACACGCCACGGGTTGCCAGGTCTGACACGCCTCCACCCCCCCCCAACATGCACTAAAACGACACACACACACACACACACACACACACACCCCTTTACATGACCTCTGTTAACTCAGAGTGTGTGTGTGTGTGTGTGTGTGTGCGGTTGGTTAAGCAGGCGATCGGGCTGATTGATTGGTTTGGATAATAACATGTCTGCTGACCGGCTCCGCTCGATCAAACTGCGGACTAACACAGCGTGACGTGTAGGACGAGACGGACAAATCTATTCATCAAAACTGCAACGACACACACACACACACACACACACACACACACACACACACACACACATAAATACTACTATTAATACTTCTATAAAAACTACATGACTATATAGCTGCGTTGTCACAGATATAGTTCCCTATATAGGGTGTTGGAATTCTCCTCGGTTAAATCCATTCACTATATTGTCCACTATAAAATACCCACAATGCACAGCTAATGTGAGTCTACATACGATGTACCCATAGACAGCGAACTAAATGGACACAGCGACGCCATAGTCTTCGAGAGAGACCAGTGAAGGATGTTAGAAGTCTCTTCTCAATCTCAATCATTCCCAATCTTACAGAGACGGAGAGCGTAGGTATATGTAAGGAGATAACATAGGCACAGGCTAATTACTGATCACTAACATGCTAGTTAACATTAGGAATTAAACCTAAACAGATAATGGAAGTCCAAACTGCCTGTGAGCTTCTCCTGTACTATACGGTAATTCCTCTACTGTGTGACAGTAAGTCTCGTGGTTATGACCCAATCGTTAGCCTATTGTTATAAAAGCGTCTGCTACGGAGCCATAACGTGAGCTACAAGGTAATGGAGCCTTTTATACATCGTCGTGTTTCTTTAGAAATAAACAAACGGACAAATAGTCTTTAAACGCATCAGATGTGAAGTTATTCTCTGTCAAAGTGGCGCCAGAATGAATGGGAGTCATGGCCAGGTAGCAACAAAATGGCGCCATAGGAGGTTCGAGTTCTAAAGCGAAGCTTACCCCCCCTTTTGCATACGATGTAGCTACCCTATATTTTACTCCCGTATACCCACAATGCAACGCGGTCGTGTTTTTCCCGGAGGAGGAGAAGAAGCAGAAGCAGCCACAGGAACTGAAAAGGAAAAATGGAGCTGGCTTTAGTTTTCTAAACTGTGGAAATGTAACATGCAACATATATAAAATTAATACTCTTTTACCGCCTCCGTCACACAAACAACGGGCGCCTCTCCTGACGCACCGATGTTTTCGTGTCCGAAATCTTGTTTGGTTGTTCCCGATATACTATACTATACACTATTCAACAAACACTCAGTCCCTCCAGAAAAACGTGATTATGCGATCGCACAATTTTATTTATTTATTTATTTGTAGTTTATTTAAATAGGGACAGATACAAAAAAAACATAGATTATTAAAAAAATAACAATCCGATGCCTGTATCACAGTGTTTGTAGCCATGTCTAATTCGCAACACCTGTCCCTAGGAGGGCTTTTAACAGTTCAAATAATAAAAGAAGTCACATTTTTACAGTTAATACAATAAAATGTCGAAAAAAGAAAAAAAAAAACAGTTAACAACAATAAAAATAAGTGTAGTAAATAAACACATTAACTCGGACTCACACAGATGCGCACCTCACATACACACGGCTATGTATTTCATATGGCATGATCACACTGCATGGCATGATTCAACGCATAATCAGCCAAAGTCTGCATATGCGGACTTTCGCCGCATAAATTGCTGATTTCCATTCATTTTCGTTGCAAAAAAGTCCCGTAATATATCTTAACAGAAAGTTGAAAAATGTTGCGTTTACTTCACACGAGAGCAGCCATTTTCCCCTGTTGCCATGGGAACGTTATGAAGTGACGTAACTACGCAACGTGAACATCATCCAAAAGTAGGGTGTTGGGGTCTTTTTCATCAAACTGCAGTTTTTGCAAGTTCCCCCTAACCTGACTCCACCAGATGGATCGCTTCGCATTTTGCTCGGCATATCCTTCTGGGAACTTTCCGTTGGAGAACTTTTGGGAAGGGGGCGAAAATCCTAGTTAGCTGATTGGATAAACCATCTGTCTATCTACCACCTGTAGTTGGTGATAGACGGGGCCGAATCAACCAATCAGATCAACGAAGCGTATGAAAATACAACCACGAGCCAGGCTACCCCTGCTGCTGCTGCAGGTAAAGCATAGCTCGTTAGCTCAGCGAGCTAGCAGCATGTCGGTAAAGGAGATTTGCCGTTTGTGTAACGAGAATTTAGGAATAAAAGGCCCCATTTCAGGTTCCTGGACCATACTCCAAAAGAAGGATCCAAGAGGAAAAAGCATTAGCGAGCGGCTAACAGAATTAGGACTACCGCTGGCTGAAAATCCTGGTTAGCTGATTGGATAAACCATCTGTCTATCACCACCTAAACCAACGCTGATTGGCCCGGTCGTTTGGCGAACGGCTCCAAATTTTCTCTAATCTCAAGATGCCAGACTGATCTGCGAGTGGAGAACTGGAGCTCGCCAGATCAGGACGCTCTCACCAGGCTAAGTTCTCGCAATTTCATCGCATAAAATTGCATAAATATCATATCCTGCATATCCCATCGCATTTTTTAAGAAAACGTGCCGCAATAATCACAAAAAAACTCCGCATTTTTCTTGAACGCTACACTCTAAAGGCTGATTTATGCTTGTGCGTCAACTCCTACGGCGCCTCGACCCTTTCGGAGTTCTGCTTTGCTTCGCGGTGCATTTCACCGCCATAACGCTAGGCGGTGTCGCCTGTGTCTGTGACCGCTCACCACCCAAACGGTACTCAGAATGGCAAACCCAATACACTGTCGTGCTTATTTGTTTGGCCTTTTCTTGCTTAGATTTTGTAAAAAGTAGCGAGAAATAGACGGTTACCGGTGTTTTAAAGTGCCCATATTATGAAAAAAACACTTTTTCTGGGATTTGGGGTGTTCTTTTGTGTCTCTGGTGCTTCCACACACATACAAACTTTGAAAAAAATCCATCCATTCTGTTCTGAGTGAGATACGGTTTCTGAATGTGTCCTGCCTTCAGTCTCCTGGTGAGCTGTTCAAAATCGGCCTGGCTGGCTATGAGCTGGCTAAATGAGCTGGCTAACCACAACCTTTAGCTCGTAGCGTTAGCGTTAGCGTTAACGCTAACGCTAGCATGCTACGTCGTTCTCAATAGCAAAGCACTGCTACAACACACACAAGTTCACCATAATCTACAAAAGAACTACTTACATGTGTGCCCTGGTTTAGAAGTCTCCCAGCTAATCCTGCCTTGTAACTGACCAAAGTTGGAGAAACAGGCTTTCTTTTACTGTCTATGGAGTTAGCTAGCTGACATGCTCTACATCTGAGCTACTGAGCATGTGCGAGTGCAATCAAAGATAGTACAGAAGAAGAAGATGAAAAGAGGTCTCACTCTGTAGCTAAAACAGAAACCAGGTGAAAAGAGGATCTGCAGCAGTGAGAGAGAGCTGTGCAGTACAACAAAAATATGGTGTTTTTTGAAAATTAAACCATGTAAACCTATTCTGGTACAACCTTAAAATACAGTTATGAACCTGAAAATGAGCATAATATGGGCGCTTTAAGCCCCTAACGTCTCCTTCCAGGAAGGCACTGTAGGATTAAGCAATGGTTATGGTTATGGTTATGGTTAGGGTTATGGTTATGGTTAGGTGCCTTGAAGTCACCGGTTGCAGCGCTGCCTGGAAGGAGACGTTGGGGGCTTAAAACAGCATAGAGCGAAATAGACACAGTAAAATCCATTGACCTAGTTACTGTAACCAGAAAATAAGTCTGAGGTTATTTGCGAGGTGTCTGCCAGCCAGTTTATGTTATGTAAACAAAGCTAATGAGGTATATGGTCATCTTATTGTATCTGCATATTCTATATGATTTGTATTTAAGCTTTGGGTAACAAAGAAACCCAGATGAACTTTAGCCTACATTCATTGGACACTTCTCCGAAGACATCTTGGATGCATTATCAATGGCCTTTCCGAGATAGAGCCACTTGGCTTGAAGCCATT
>NC_053133.1:27677228-27697228 GCF_010015445.1 Perca fluviatilis
CTTAAAATTAGGTCCTATGTTTCCACATTTCTAGGACATTTTCAAAGTTAGGTCTTGTGTTGCTACATTTCCCTTCAATTAAGCCCTATCCTCCCAAAACATTTGTTAGGGTTAGGGGGATAAAATCTGATACAAATTTATGAAAATAGAAATGTGGGAACATTGGGCCTAATTTTGGAAAATAAATCTTAGAAATGTGGGAACTGTGGGAACACAGGGCCTAATTTTGAAAATAATCTTAGAAATGTGGGAACATAGGGCCTAATTTTGAAAATAATCTTAGAAATGTGGGAACATAGGGCCTAATTTTGAAAATAAATCTTAGAAATGTGGGAAATGTGGGAACATAGGGCCTAATTTTGAAAATAATCTTAGAAATGTGGGACACAGGGGCCCTAATTTTTGAAAATAATCTTAGAAATGTGGGAACATAGGGCCTAATTTTGAAAATAATCTTAGAAATGTGGGAACATAGGGCCTAATTTTGAAAAGAATCTTAGAAATGTGGGAACATAGGGCCTAATTTTTAAAATAATCTTAGAAATGTGGGAACATAGGGCCTAATTTTGAAAATAATCTTAGAAATGTGGGAACATAGGGCCTAATTTTGAAAATAAATCTTAGAAATGTGGGAAATGTGGGAACATAGGGCCTAATTTTGAAAATAATCTTAGAAATGTGGGAACACAGGGCCTAATTTTGAAAATGATCTTAGAAATGTGGGAACATAGGGCCTAATTTTGAAAATAATCTTAGAAATGTGGGAACATAGGGCCTAATTTTGAAAATAATCTTAGAAATGTGGGAACATAGGGCCTAATTTTGAAAATAATCTTAGAAATGTGGGAACATAGGGCCTAATTTTGAAAATAATCTTAGAAATGTGGGAACATAGGGCCTAATTTTGGAAAAAAAATCTTAGAAATGTGGGAACATAGGGCCTAATTTTGTAAAAAAAAATCTTAGAAATGTGGGAACTTTGGGAACATAGGGCCTAATTTTGTAAAAAATAATCTTAGAAATGTGGGAACATAGGGCCTAATTTTGAAAATAATCTTAGATATGTGGGAACATAGGGCCTAATTTTGGAAAAAAAATCTTAGAAATGTGGGAACATAGGGCCTAATTTTGAAAATAATCTTAGAAATGTGGGAACATAGGGCCTAATTTTGAAAATAATCTTAGAAATGTGGGAACATAGGGCCTAATTTTGAAAAGAATCTTAGAAATATGGGAACATAGGGCCTAATTTTTTAAATTATCTTAGAAATGTGGGAACATAGGGCCTAATTTTGTAAAAAAACATCTTAGAAATGTGGGAACCAAGAGACTAATCCAAGAGACTTCAGATACAGTATTAGGGGACCACTAAGGTCTATATAAAAGAGACTTCAGATACAGTATTAGGGGACCACTAAGGTCTATATAAAAGAGACTTCAGATACAGTATTAGGGAACCACTAAGGTCTATATAAAAGAGACTTCAGATACAGTATTAGGGGACCACTAAGGTCTATATAAAAGAGACTTCAGATACAGTATTAGGGGACCACTAAGGTCTATATAAAAGAGACTTCAGATACAGTATTAGGGAACCACTAAGGTCTATATAAAAGAGACTTCAGATACAGTATTAGGGGACCACTAAGGCCTATATAAAAGAGACTTCAGATACAGTATTAGGGGACCACTAAGGCCTATATAAAAGAGACTTCAGATACAGTATTAGGGGACCACTAAGGCCTATATAAAAGAGACTTCAGATACAGTATTAGGGGACCACTAAGGTCTATATTACAGAGACTTCAGATACAGTATATATTTGTTGAAACAACCCCATAATACATAAAGTTTTTCATCGTAGAATAATTTCAACCAGAAAAATATAGAAAGAACATGACCTCGCTGGAAGTTGGTATATACTCATGGAAAAGACGAGTGTAGAAATATGCTCAGATAAGAGTCTCCCACACTTTGCTTTGAGTTTGTTTTACTGGAAATATAAACTTCACCGGCTGTGTCTTCATAAGCTTTTCCCTGGCTGTGTTGCCAGATTCTGGGATGGCTTCCACTCTTGGCTCTGCCTCTTTGAGTAGACGATGCATTCAGTTTCAAAACCATGCCTCCCACTGCAGTCATAAGCTTGGTGGTGTTAACGCTTGCTGTGTTTTCTCTCCTGCCAGTTACTGGGATAACTTCCACTCCTGTGCCACGACGGCGCTGGCCGACTGCCAGGAGGGCGCCACGGACCTCTGGGAGAAACTGAAAAAGGAATCCCGCAACCTGGATTTCCGTGGGAGTTTGTTTGAACTCTGTGGCGGCGGAAACGCGGCGCCCAGATCGGCCGACGCCAGGGGGCTCGCCTTGGTCCTGACCACGCTGCCAACCGTACTGACTTGGCTGGCGTTTTAACAAAAAAACAAAACAAAAGGAGAAACGTAACGACGACGACAACAACAGAAAAACCCAACGAAGAAAATCAAAAGAAAACCACAAATGAAAAAAGAAAACAGAAAACAGAGTGATAGCTACTCTTCGAAACTGAAAAAAATTAAAAAAAAACCAACAACAACAACAACTGAGTTTTGAATTCATCTGCAGAAAAAAACTATACACACCCAAAAATGGATTTTTACTACATCTCCGTATATGGCGGCCTGGTTTGCCTTTCCTGGGACATCTGCAGGCCCGTCCTCCCGGAGCGCTCATCCAATCACACGCTGACCTGACCTCGGAGGTCGATAACATGAAATATTCAACGCGCCGTCGAGCTGGAAATGATGACAATGATGAAAATTTGATGGATCCTCGCCCTGCTTACAATCGTGGAATTACACAGTGTTAAAGTCAACCATGAATTATTGATGTTTAGTAGGCTAGGCCTAGACAGCGCTCTGTGGCTGCCTGGTGCTGACACAATATCAGGCGCTACATTAGGGTTCCCATATAGCCTGAGGTACACATTCAATATCAGGCGCTACATTAGGGTTCCCATATAGCCTGAGGTACACACTCAATATCAGGCGCTACATTAGGGTTCCCATATAGCCTGAGGTACACATTCAATATCAGGCGCTACATTAGGGTTCCCATATAGCCTGAGGTACACACTCATGTGTAACGTGAGGCCGAAGCTTAACGCCACAAAATCAATAGCTGCATCTCATGTTCCTTAAGTTGCACTCCCTTGACTTCCCTTGACTCCTCGCGTCTTATTCCCTCCCACCGAGAAGGCACACGATTCTTTAAGGTTTATTTAGATAGGGACAGATACAAAAAAAAAAACATAGATAAACTTCAACAGTCATCTGATGTATGTATCGTAGTGTTTTTAGCCGAAGCTAATTCTCAACACTAGTAGGGCTTTTGGTCACAAATAAAAAATACAGATTTACATTATTATTATTATTATTAAAAATACAATAAAGATGCAATAAAAAGAAATGAAATGAAAATGGAAGGAAAGTATACAATGAGAGCACAGTGTAAAAACTAAATATGAGAGATTGTTCCCGAATTAGCCACAATTTGGTATTTTTTTTTTTTTAAAAGTGGCTAATGTTGGGATACATTTCAAGTGGTCTGGTCAGAAAGGAGGGAGAGGCGCGAGGAAATCATGCGAGGAGAGAGGCAACGAGCAAATGTGTTTTTAGTGGCTGCACGGCTCCCAGGAAGGCTGCTCTCCTGTTTCCTTGCCTATAGCTCCTCGATGCTCGCTCCTTCGCGAGCAGAAATAAGAGCTTTGAGGTGGCCTTCACCGAGGCAAGGCAAGGCAATCTTATTTATACAGCACATTTCAGCACAAGGCAACTCAAAGTGCTTTACACACAACATCAAACATTAAAAAACAAAGAGCAAAATAGGGATTAAAAATAAGAATAAAAATTATATTATTATTATTATTAATATTAATATTAATGAATACAAATGTAATACCATATAAGATACATAATAATAATCATAGTTCAGTATAACAATAGGTGGAACCGGGCCAGGTTCGGATAGAGATTTAGAAATTATGTTGGGGGTTTCGGGTCGGGCTCGGTCACATCAGCGCGATAAGGCATTGAACGTTTTTAATTTAAAACGGCTTATTATGTAGGTGCGCGCCTGTGTTAACGTACGCTTGTTGCCCCGTGTGCGCTGATGAGCTCATCTGTTGACATTTTCCGAATACTCTCGGACAGAAAAATGCAGGGCCGAACCGCACTCTTATTTCCAGACACAATTTTTAGCCCGTAAGTTACGACCAACCCTTCTAGCTAACGTTAGCTAGCGGCTACCTAATGTTGACGTTAGCTAGCGCTAGCTGATACTGGCGATTTCTAGTCTGCAACATATTTTGGGCTTCATTTAATAAACATAACCTGTAGTAGTACACAATCGTATGCGTATCGCTTTTATTACAATGTGCGGAATTACTTTACGTTGCCTGTTCATGTCTATTTATTTCTATTTCTCAACGTTAATCACCGGCCGTCTGTACAGCATCAACAGGGGGCGCCATTGTTGTTTATGTGTGACGTCAAACACTGTAACTGGGAGTTGCCTTGAACGCAGCACAACTTCCGGTTCAGCCTGAGGACCGATGAGTCGAGGAGCTGTCAAATTAGCGACATGAGATGCAGCTATAAAGACAAGCCGAGGCCTAGTGCTCATTTCAGACCAGTCGCCTCATTTCCATCACAGACAGTTTTCTCCCTTTTCTTTTTTTTTTAAATCGCGCCAAAGTTGAATGTGTTGAGCCCGGTAGGTTTGATGGACTGAATGCTTGATGGTGCTGTAATATTTGTATTCTTATTGGCTGTTTATTGTGCTCAGGCCATGGTCACACCAGCTTTTATCACAGCGGCATTTAGCGCCAGGTTTTAATACGTTGGTGGACTTTTACAGGTAAATTTGTAGCACTGACTACTAGTTCTGACATTTGACCCACGCGACATGGCTTCCAGTCAATCGTGTGCCGGCAGTAAGGCGTGTTTTGAAATTTATAGTATTTAACTTTTGGTTGTTGAACTGGCTAGCTTGCCGCCCACCCGCTAGCTTCAATTTATAACAATCAAAGCCACGTTAAGAAATCTCGCTATGCTGGTTTTTGGTGTGACCGTAGCCTTGTTTTTTCCCCCGCCAAAACTCTGCAGGGAAGTACTTCAGAGTTAAAAAAAAGCCTGCTTTTCATTAGAGAACAGTTGTTAATTAAAATGTTAATTTGCATGATTTAAGTTCAGACACTCTCGAAACATTTCAGGAAATTAGCACAAATTTAAAGAAAAAGGTAGCCTTGTCTCTGGTGTCAACCAGGCTACCTTTTATTTTTTTAATTTGTGCTAAGGTTCATTCACAGCCCATTTCCAAAGGTCATCAACAGACGCTGCTCAAATGCCTCTGGGCGCAATTGGATAGTCCTTCAACCAATCAGAGCAACGATCTGGGTGACATAGCAGCGACAGCGGCATCAACCGATTGCTGCGCTTCGGTAGCCGTCACGTCGAATGTAAACAAAAATTCTGCTCGCCGTAGCTGCGCTATCGCCATCGTGTAAAGCCCGCCTTTCTAGCTTTAGGTTGTGCTTATTTCCTGAAATCTAACGAGAAAAGTCCTGAGTGTAAACCGTAGAAACATCCGTCTGAAATAATTATAATAATCAAGGATTATTTTGGAAAAGTAGAAACACGTTAGAATTAACTTTAGTTCATGTTGGTGATGTATTTCCCACCGTTCCTTCGCTCAGCAGAACCATGTGTTAGAAATGAATGAATCTGTTACTGAGAGAAGATATTTTTAAACGCTGACAGCAATACGAAGATGTGACTCCACGGCCAGTGTAGCTATAAAAAATAAAAATAAAAAAAAATCTAACCGTGGCTGAAGACAGATATGACTGTTGCCATTTAGCACATTAACCCCCTTTTCATTCGCCATTCTAGACGACCTTAGAGGCGATTTATCAACCCGTTCTCATTCCTAACTCGTAAAATACGGACGCTTGGTCAGAGTCTCTCAGCGTCAGATACTGACGCAAAAATCACCCTTTAGCTTCTGTATGGGACACACCGGGCGGAGCAGCAGCTACGCGGCGCTGTAAGATGACGTAGTATTAAGAGAGACAACAGTAGAGAGTAGTATGTAGAGAGACAACAGTAGAGAGTAGTATGTAGAGAGACAGCAGTAGAGAGTAGTATGTAGAGAGACAGCAGTAGAGAGTAGTATGTAGAGAGACAACAGTAGAGAGTAGTATGTAGAGAGACAACAGTAGAGAGTAGTATGTAGAGACAACAGTAGAGAGTAGTATGTAGAGAGACAACGTAGAGAGTAGTATGTAGAGACAACAGTAGAGAGTAGTATGTAGAGAGACAGCAGTAGAGAGTAGTATGTAGAGACAACAGTAGAGAGTAGTATGTAGAGAGACAACAGTAGAGAGTAGTATGTAGAGAGACAACAGTAGAGAGTAGTATGTAGAGAGACAACAGTAGAGAGTAGTATGTAGAGACAACAGTAGAGAGTAGTATGTAGAGAGACAGCAGTAGAGAGTAGTATGTAGAGAGACAACAGTAGAGAGTAGTATGTAGAGAGACAGCAGTAGAGAGTAGCATGAAAGCCCAAAATTCTTCTTTCTTCTTTACCTAAACCCAACTGTCCCGTTCTTATTCACCTAAACCAACTGTCCCGTTCTTCTTCACCTAAACCCAACTGTCCCGTTCTTCTTCATCTAAACCCAACTGTCCCGTTCTTCTTTATCTAAAACCCAACTGTCCCGTTCTTCTTTACCTAAACCCAACTGTCCCGTTCTTCTTCACCTAAAACCCAACTGTTCCGTTCTTTTTTATCTAAACCCAACTGTCCCGTTCTTCTTTACCTAAACCCAAATGTCCCGTTTTTCTTCACCTAAACCCAACTGTCCCGCTTCTTCTTTATCTAAAACCAACTGTCCGTTCTTCTTTACCTAAAACCCAACTGTCCCGTTCTTCTTTACTTCCAAAACCCAACTGTCCCGTTTTTCTTTATCTAAACCCAACTGTCCCGTTCTTCTTTACCTAAACCCAACTGTCCGTTCTTCTTTACCTAAACCCAACTGTCCCGTTCTTCTTTATCCTAAACCCAACTGTCCCGTTCTTCTTTATCTAAACCCAACTGTCCGCCTCTTCTTTACCTAAACCCAACTGTCCGTTCTTCTTTACCTAAACCCAACTGTCCCGTTCTTCTTTATCTAAACCCAACTGTCCCGTTCTTCTTTATCTAAACCCAACTATCCTGTTCTTCTTTATCTAAACCCAACTGTCCCGTTCTTCTTTATCTAAAACCCAACTGTCCCGTTCTTCTTTACCTAAAACCCAACTGTCCCGTTCTTCTTTATCTAAACCCAACTGTCCCGTTCTTCTTTACTCTAAACCCAACTGTCCGTTCTTCTTTATCTAAACCCAACTGTCCCGTTCTTCTTTACCTAAACCCAACTGTCCCGTTCTTCTTTACCTAAACCCAACTGTCCCGTTCTTCTTCACCTAAACCCAACTGTCCCGTTCTTCTTCATCTAAACCCAACTGTCCCGTTCTTCTTTATCTAAACCCAACTGTCCCGTTCTTCTTTATCTAAACCCAACTGTCCCGTTCTTCTTTACCTAAACCCAACTGTCCCGTTCTTCTTCACCTAAACCCAACTGTCCCGTTCTTCTTTATCTAAACCCAACTGTCCGGTTCTTCTTTATCTAAACCCAACTGTCCCGTTCTTCTTTACCTAAACCCAACTGTCCCGTTTCTTTTACCTAAACCCAACTGTCCCGTTCTTCTTTATCTAAACCCAACTGTCCCGTTCATCTTTACCTAAACCCAACTGTCCCGTTCTTCTTTATCTAAACCCAACTGTCCCGTTCTTCTTTATCTAAACCCAACTGTCCCGTTCTTCTTTATCTAAACCCAACTGTCCCGTTCTTCTTTACCTAAACCCAACTGTCCCGTTCTTCTTTACCTAAACCCAACTGTCCCGTTCTTCTTTATCTAAACCCAACTGTCCCGTTCTTCTTTACCTAAACCCAACTGTCCCGTTATTCTTTACCTAAACCAAACTGTCCCATTCGCGGGTGTCACTGAAAATATACCTTTTATAAGCCCACCCTTGATCTTTTCCTAAACTTTACTGTCCCATTCTTGTGCCATGTCTGTTAAACGTACGTTCTGACCCATATAGTCCAAAGTGACGCTAATAGTCCCAGCCCAGGGCGTTTAGATCTGACGCTAATGGAGACTTTTAGCGTCAAAGGCACCTGACCAAGCGTCCGTATTTTACGAGATGGGAGTGAGAATGTGTCGGATATATTTTAGGTCTGTAAGTTAGATTAAAAAAGCTGAGTCCCAACAGTACGGTAGCATCATTAACTACATAAACACGGTAAATAAATCCGAGGACGTTGTTTATTTCGTTGCCGAGGCACAGATGACGTTTCCGCTGCCTTCTGACAAAAAGATGTGTACTTATGTTTGTTTGTCTGTTTGTTGGTTAGTTTCTTTATTAATGGGGATGTCGAGTAACAAAAAGAGTTTAAAAAAAATGGACTTATTCTAAAAAAAAAGAAATCATCTAACAAGAGAATATGTATATCAAAGGATTTTGAGAAAATAAAAAAAAGCTCTATTATAGATAGTCTATCCCAGAAGATTGATACTTTACAGATTATAGGCCTACTGAGATATAACAAAATAAAAGATTGCTAAAATGATAAAGAGTAATAAATAAAATGACTAATGTTTGAAAATCAGTGTGTGCTTTTATTCTATTTTATTTTATTCTGGGGATTAAAAAAAAGTGGATTTATGTATTGGGTTTGGTTTGTCTTTGGTGTTTTAAAGTGCTCATATTATGCTCATTTTCAGGTTCATAATTGTATTTAGAGGTTGTACCAGAATAGTTTTACATGGTTTAATTTTCAAAAAACATATTTTTGTTGTACTGCACATTGCTGCAACTCCTCTTTTCACCCTGTGTTCAGGTCGACATCTCACTTCTGTTCCATCTTTGTTGGGAGTCGCACATGCGCAGTAGCTAGGTAAGGACTACTAGCCAGTCAGAAGAAGAGTATGAGGGCGTGCCCTGACAGTACCTAGGTAAGGACTACTAGCCAGTCAGAAGCAGAGTATGAGGGCTTGCCCTGACAGTACCTAGGTAAGGACTACTAGCCAGTCAGAAGCAGAGTACGAGAGCGTGCCCTGACAGCAGCTAGGTAAGGACTACTAGCCAGTCAGAGGGGACCACAGAAGCAGAGTATGAGGGCGTGTCCTGACAGCAGCTAGGTAGGACTACTAGCCAGTCAGAAGAACGAGAGTATGGGGGCGCCCTGACAGTAGCTAGTGTAGGACTACTAGCCAGTCAGAAGCAGAGTATGAGAGCCTGCCCTGACAGTACCTAGGTAAGTACTACTATGCCAGTCAGAAGCAGAATGCGAGGCGGCCCCCCTGACAGCAGCTAGGTAAGGACTACTAGCCAGTCAGAAGCAGAGTATGAGGGCGTGCCCTGACAGTACCTAGGTAAGGACTACTAGCCAGTCAGAAGCAGAGTATGAGGGCGTGTCCTGACAGTACCTAGGTAAGGACTACTAGCCAGTCAGAAGCAGAGTATGAGGGCGTGCCCTGACAGCACCTAGGTAAGGACTACTAGCCAGTCAGAAGCAGAGTATGAGGGCGTGCCACGCTAGCAGCTAGGTGAGCATTATAACGTGTGTTGTCTCTGAAGTAAAGGCTGGACTACAATAGAGCTGTTTGGAGCAGTTGGTGTACAGTGTTTTCTGTTGGAGATGGTAAGTTCCTTTGGGGGGGACTTTGGGCTTTTTCACTTTGTGAACCTATAACATGCACAAAAATATATATATAACACAATAAAGGAAAGGGGAAAAGCCAAAAAGCATAATATGAGCACTTTAAACAATGCACTCTCATGAACGGGTTTTGTACAATATCGTACGAAAACGTATGCACAACAGTTCATAAAATATCGTACGTAAAAAGTAATCCTCAGAAGTTGGCTTTGTATCCAATTTTAACCCTTTTGTTGTCTTCGGGTCAAATTTGACCCATTTTCTAAATGTCTATATCAGAAATATGGGTTTCTTTTTAAATACTTAATTTTGATTACCCCAAAAATAACATGGATCATTCCATACAACGCGCTTCGCAAGTACAACAAAAATCTCTACTTTCATTGAATTTTTGTTAAATATTTTAGCAAAATTGAACATTTTCGAAACAGTATCTCGACTGAACGTTGAAATATGCTAATATCTGTGATTTTTTTTCAGCGTTTTTGGCTCTTTTTTATGCTTTTGAGACTTTTTTCACTTTTTTCAATGTTTTATTTTTTAAATTCATGGTCAATAAGCCTAATTTATATGGCACTGTACCTTATTTTTTAGTTAAAAAAGCAGAAATTATGAATTATTTTGACTAATAGTTCAAGATCAGAGGATGTTGAGTGAATCACAGACTGGTTTATGTCAAAGTTTAGTTACGATACTCTTTTAAAACAATTTCAACATTTTATAAAACTGAATCAAACACAGAAAATTCAATGAAAGTAATCATTAATTTTTCGTGCAAAGATCGTTAAATGGGTTCCATACAACGTACATCCATGCATCCATGTTATTTTTTAGCATTTTGATTCAAAGAAACCCATATTTCTGATATAAAATCTTTGAAAACGGGTCTGATTTGACGCAAGGAAAACACAAGGGTGAATATTAGACTAAAAAATTCATAATTTATGCTTTTTAACTCAAGAATTAGGTATAATTTCCTATAAATGAGGTTTATTGACCATGAATTCCAGAAATAAGTGTAAATCTAGTAATGATTTTGTGTTAGTGGTGCTTATACACGTTAGTGAAAATAAGCGTCCAAAAAGTGCCAAAAACATTGAAAAAAGTGCCAAAAGAGACAAAAATATTAGAAAATGTTTTCAGTTTTGACCCGGGAGGACAATGCATGGTCGAATGGAAGACATTTTTATGTTTTTAACTCTACTTTTGATCCAGAACAATGTCTTCTCATCAACAGGTTTGTTTGGTATCCTGTGAAATTAGGCGACCGCTGGCTGGTTCACCAACTGGTCTTTATTTTATTTATTTTGATTAGGACAATGCACATTAATCAACATTTCTGTAAATGCACCAGTGTAGTCCTAGCTGCATGCATGTCTTTATGGTGGGAAGAAACCGGAGCAAACTCCACACAAGAGCAAGAAGGTTCGAACCCAAAACCTTCGTGCTAACGATTGAGCCACCGTGCTGCCTAATCCTGGTCCTAAATGCTAAGTTGGTCTTTGTTAAGACCAGTCTTTATCGGTCGGTTACACCAACCTAACTTAAAGGATAAATCCGGCCGATTTTTATATGAATCTTGATCGCTACATGTATCCGAGTACTGAAAAAAAAAGACCAAAATCGGTGCTAGCAAACTGGAGTTGCTGCAGCTAATGGCCAGAGCTCCCAGTTAGCTAAAACGCCAGTTGTGGGGGGCATAAAGAGGGCCTTTGTGCCTCTTAACAGACACAAAATGCAATTAAAATTGCTGTGCAACATGAACAGGGCCCTTACGTGACAACAAGATGCATTTTCAACTCAGAAATTGTGAAGAAACCGTTTAAATTAAAAGTTTGTACTGGCCATTAGCTGCAGCAACTCCAGTGTGGTTTTTTGTTGGTCCGATTTTGGTTCGACAGCCTTCGTACAGAGAGTGATGTACGAGAGAAGTGGGAAGACCTCCTGAGCAGAGCGAAGAAAGACCATTCCTCAAAAAACAAACCATCCAACCGGCAGGGGTCCTCCCTCTAAGACGTCAGTTTATAGTGACATAACTGTGGATATATTTGGAGAAGACTCCCCTGCTTTTACCGGTTTAGTCGCTTTACAACCGGTCTTAGTGAGAAGAGGGCTTATGTGCTCATATTATTATTATTATTATTATATATATATATATATATATATATATATAGCATAATATGAGCACTTTAAGTCAAGATGGTGCAACTGGCGTAACTATTAGGTCGGACTTTGAACACTGAGTTAAGATCTACTTAGCTTAAAGGTCCCATGGCATGACAATTTCACTTTATGAGTTTTTTTAACATTAATATGAGTTCCCCCAGCCTGCCTATGGTCCCCCAGTGGCTAGAAATGGTGATAGGTGTAAACCGAGCCCTGGGTATCCTGCTCTGCCTTTGAGAAAATGAAAGCTCAGATGGACCAATCAGGAATCTTCTCCTTATGAGGTCATAAGGAGCAAGGTTACCTCCCCTTTCTCTGCTTTGCCCGCACAGAGAATTTGGCCCAGATACAGTATTAGGGGACCACTAAGGCCTATATAAAAGAGACTTCAGATACAGTATTAGGGGATCACTAAGGCCTATATAAAAGAGACTTCAGATACAGTATTAGGGACAACTAAGGTCTATATAAAGGGACTTCAGATACAGTATTAGGGGACCACTAAGGTCTATATATAAAAGAGACTTCAGATACAGTATTAGGGGACCACTAAGGTCTATATAAAAGAGACTTCAGATACAGTATTAGGGGACCACTAAGGTCTATATAAAAGAGACTTCAGATACAGTATTAGGGGACCACTAAGGTCTATATAAAAGAGACTTCAGATACAGTATCAGGGGACCACTAAGGTCTATATAAAAGAGACTTCAGATACAGTATTAGGGGACCACTAAGGTCTATATAAAAGAGACTTCAGATACAGTATTAGTGGACCACTAAGGTCTATATAAAAGAGACTTCAGATACAGTATTAGGGGACCACTAAGGCCTATATAAAAGAGACTTCAGATACAGTATTAGGGGACCACTAAGGCCTATATAAAAGAGACTTCAGATACAGTATTAGGGGACCACTAAGGTCTATATAAAAGAGACTTCAGATACAGTATTGGGGGACCACTAAGGCCTATATAAAAGCATCCTAAAAGCAGCGTGTAATGGGACCTTTAAGACCAGGTGTAAGTTAAGTGAGGTGAGTACAGTTGAGTTTAGCCGCTGGAAAAGTGAGCGTCATGCGGCCGCGATAGTTACAATCTAATAATCGAACGAACAGCCAGAATGTAAAAATACTTTTGCGTATTATGTTGTAAACGGCCTCCTATACAGCGGCAGACACTGTGGTGAAGACAGTTAAAAAATACTTTGAATACATGCAGATTACAGGTTTAAATCTCCGTAGCTACATGTACAAATGCTTCATGAGAACAGCCTGGGTTTGTTGCAATCAAGATGGTGAACTCTTCTTCACCCAAAAACACACACACACACACATTAATACACACACACACACACATTAATACACACACACACACACACACACACACACACCCACACACACACACACACACACACACACACATTAATACACACACCACTCACACACCCACCCCCCACACACACACACACACACATTAATACACACACTCACACACACACACACACACACCCACACACCCTCACACCACACATCCACACATTAATACACACACTCACACACACACACCCCACACACTCACACCCACACCCCCACACACACACACACACACACCACCACCCACACACACACCCCCATACCCACACTCACACCTCCCCCACACACACACACACACACACACACACACCTCCACACACACACACACACACACACACACACACACACACACACACACACACACCCCCCCCCCACACACACACACACTCACACCCCACCCACACACTCACACATATACACACACACACACACACACACACACACACACACACCACACACACACACACACACACACACACACACACACACACACACACACACACACACACACACACACCCCACCCACACACCCCATACCCCCCCACCCCCCCCAACACACACACACACACACACACACACACACACACACACACACACACACACACACACACACACACACACACACACACACACACACAGTGTATATTCATTATTAATGAGGGAGAGTCCCTGAGCTGCCAAACGTCTCAGCACTCAGTTTATATTGATCGAGAGGAGAAAGAGGAGGAGGAAGAAGAGAGAGAGAGGAGAGGAGAAGGGGAGGAAGAGAGAAGAGAAGGGAGGGAGAAAGAGGGAGGGAGGAGGAAGAAGAGAAGAGGAGAGAGGGAGAAGAGGGGAGGGAGGGAGAAGAGAGAAGAGGGAGGATGTAGGGTTGTAGAAGATGTTCATCACTGTTTGAAGCCGATCTAAATCCCAAAATCCAAGAGAAATAGAGGTAGAAACTTTGAAAAGGGCAACAAATCGTCAAGAAAGATAGAATATTTCTATTACGGTGATAGTATCCTCTTCTTAAAGCCTTTTGTTCCATGAGATAACCCTATGGGCCTGATGGTCTTCTGTATTTTATTATAGTAAAGGTTTCTGTAATTCGATAGTGATTTCATTAAGCTTTAATGAATGAATGGAGAGTATTCTCTCATATTAATTATGGAAATTGATGGGGGAGAACTCTAGCGACTGTCACCATGGGAAGCAAAAGAAACACAAGATAAGATAAAACTTTATTGTCTGTTGACAAAGAACATTTTCTAGCATTGTCTGCTGCTGCAGTCACATGACAAACATCTGACACACCTGCACACACACACACACACACACACATGCACACACACCTTGGGGATAGCTACTATATATAGGTAGGATAGGCTAATATATATAGGGTAGGATTACTATATATAGGTAGGATAGCTACTATATATAAATGGTAGGATAGGCTACTATATATAAATGGTAGGATAGGCTACTATATATAATGGGTAGGATAGGCTACTATATATAAAGGTAGTACTACTATATATAAAGTTAGGATGGCTACTATATATAATGTAAACATTTTAGGATAGCTACTATATATAGTGGATAGCTAATATATAAATGGTGGATAGGTACTATATATAAATGGTAGGAAGGCTACTATATATAAATTAGTAGCAATATATAGTAGGATAGGCATATATAATGTAGGATAGGCTACGATATATAAATGGTAGGAAGGCTACATATATAAAATGGCAGGATAGGCTACATATATAAATGGTAGGATATATATATAATAGGATACTATAAAGGTGGATAAGTCATATAGTAGGATAGGCTATATATATAAATGGAGGATAGGCTACATATAAAACGTTAGGATAGGCTACTATATATAAACGTTAGGATAGGCTACTATATAAAGGTTAGGATAGGCTACTATATATAAAGGGTAGGATAGGCTACGATATATAAATGTAGGATATAATATATAAATGGTAGATATTATATATAGAGGATACTACGATATATAATGTAGGATTACTATATATTGGTGGATAGGCTACTATATTTATGATAGGATCTATATATAAAGTGGATAGTACCATATATAAAGGGGGGATACTAATATATAAAGGTAGGATAGGCTACTATATATAAAGGGTAGGATAGGCTACTATATATAAAGGTAGGATAAGCTACTATATATAAAGGGTAGGATAGGCTACTATATATAAAGGTAGGATAAGCTACTATATATAAAGGTGGGATAGGCTACTATATATAAAGGGTGGATACTACTATATATAAAGTGGGATAGGCTACTATATATAAAGGTAGGATAGCTACTATATTTAAGCAGGTAGGATAGGCTACTATATATAAAAGGGTAGGATAGCTCATTTTATATGTATTACTATATAGTGGATAGGCTACTATATATAGGGTAGGATAGCTACTATATAAACGGTAGGATAGGCTACCATATATAAATGTGGGATAGGCTACTATATATAAGGTGGGATAAGCTACTATATATAAAGTTAGGATAGGCTACTATATATAAAAGGGTAGGATAATAATATAAGTGGATACTACTATATATACTAGATAGCTACTATATATAAACGTTAGGATAGGCTACTATATATAAGGTAGGATAGGCTACTAATAAAGGTATAAATGGTAGGATAGGCTATATATAAATGGTAGGATAGCTACAATATAATTGGTAGGATAGCTACATATATTATATAGTAATAGGCTACTATATTGTAGGATAGTACTATATATAAAGGGTAGGATAGGCTACCATATATAAAGGGTAGGATAGGCTACGATATATAAAGTAGGATAGCTACATATATAAAGGGTAGATAGGCTACTATATATAAAGTGTAGGATAAGCTACTATATATAAAGGGGGATAGCTACTATATATAAAAGTAATAACTACTATATATAAAGGGTAGGATAGGCTACTATATATAAAGGGTAGGATAAGCTACTATATATAAACGGTAGGATAGGCTACTATATATAAACGGTAGGATAGGCTACTATATTTAAACGGTAGGATAGTCTATATATAAAGGTAGATAGGCTACGATATATAAACGGTAGGATATACTATATATAATGGTAGGATAGGCTACAATATAAAGTGGATAAGCTACTATATATAAATGGTAGGATAGCTACTATATATAAATTGTGGATAGGCTACTATATATAAGGGTAGTAACTACTATATATAAAGGTAGGATACTACCATATATAAAGGGTAGGATAGGCTATTATATATAAACGGTAGGATAGGCTATATATAGGTAGGATAGCACCATATATAAAGTAGGATGCTACATATATAAATGAGATACTAAATATAAAGAGGATAGCTACTATATATAAAGGGTAGGATAGGCTACGATATATAAATGGTAGGATAGGCTACGATAACAACGTAGTGTGTGTTCTGAGTGACGGTCCAACATCAGATAGGCTATATAGGCTCTTTACAGCTACACTAAGTTGTTCAGACAGCCCACTTACCCATTCATCAGTTTGAATCTGTCACACCATTTTCCCCTGTTGCCATGGGAACGTTATGAAGTGACGTAATTACGTGACGTGAAGATCATTGAAAAGCAGGGTGTTGGGGGGGAAATCACTTTTATTCTCTTGTTCATCAAACTGCAGTTTTTGCAAGTTCTCGCAATTTCATCGCATAAAGTTGCATAAATATCATATAGCATATTCCAAATAGCATTTTTTAAGAAAACGTGGCGCATAATCAAGGATTTTTGCCCCGCAACAATCACAAAAAAACTCCATATTTATCTGGAAGGACTGCCTATAGGTCCAAAGACATGTCAGCTATAGTAATATTATAGTTCTGGGTACCGCCAATGATTTCCTGAATCGAGACGTGTCAATTTTAATGTTTTTTCTTTAGCTTTTTCCAAAATAAATGACCCTTTTTTGACGTTTTGGTGCTTTAATTTATAAATTTTTAACTTCTCGTTAATCATTAGGACTGCCAGTGCCTGTAGCATTTGTATATACTGCCTATCCTATGCCATGGACCAGACACACACACACACACACACACACACACACACACACACACACACACACACACACACACACACACACACACACACACACACACACACACACACACACACACACACACACACACACACACACACACACACACACACACACACACACACACACACACACACGTGTGATATGTCAGACTGTGTCCAAGGCTAATTAATTTAGCGTGTTGACACCAGACGTACCAGCGATGAGGTAGAGTCCTGCTTTGTTCCAGCTGGGAGCCAGTCTGGTGATCAGAGAGAAGGACACACAATACTGGAGGACACCTGGAAACACACACTGAGAGGAGCTCAGCTACACACATATACACACACACACACACACACACACAGAGACACACACACAGAGAGAGAGACAGAAACACAGACAGACACACACACACACACACACACAGAGACAGAAACACAGACACACACACACACAGACACACACACACACACAGAGACACACACACACACACACACACACACACACAGAGACACACACACACACACACACACACACACACAGAGACACACACACAGAGACACACACACAGAGAGATAGAAACACAGACAGACACACACACAGACACACACACATATAAATACACACACACACACAGAGAAACACACACACAGAGACACACACACACAGAGACACACACACACAGAGACACACACACACAGACACACAGACACAACAGACAGACACACACAGAGACACACACACACACACACACACACACACAGAGAGAGACAGACACACAGACACACACACACAACAGACAGACACACACAGAGACACACACACACACATACAGAGACACACACACACACACAGACACACACACAGACAGACACACACAGAGACAGACACACACACACCGCAAACAGACACACACACACACACACACACACACACACACACACAATGAAATTGAATGCCAACATCATGACCATTTAATCTAAATCAGTGTATTTTAAGCCCGAGACAAGAAGTATTTACCAAGAAATGTTACCTGAATTTAATAAAACATGTCTGTGAAGTGTGTTTGTACTCTAATAACACACAACTTAATAAAAGATTTGTCGCATTTAGAGCTCTTAATGCTATGGAGAAAAAAAAAGTACAAAATAAAGTAAATTAAAAACCCCAGAAAAATATGCATCTATGATGTCACAGCATTTCTTTGATCCTACAAAAAGGACACAACTTTTATTTTGAATTTTTTTTGAATATTAAATTCAAGACTTTTTGAATACTTTTAAGACCCCAACAGGTAACCTGTAAATATATCAAAATATTAAGGATTTAATAAATGTAAAATGTACACACTTAAGCACTTGTGTTTGTTACTTCATCACTTCATCACTTCATCACTTCATCATTTCATCATTTCATCACTTCATCACTTCATCACTTCATCATTTCATCACTTCATCCCACCTGCAGACTGCGTCTCTGGGCAAACATCTGAACGATGCCTTTCTGGAAATACGACATCTGCAGAAAGAGGAGAGAGTTTATCACATACAATGATGACACACACACACACACACACACACACACACACACACACACACACACACACACACACACACACACACACACACACACACACACACACACACACACACACACACACACACACACACACACACACACCAGCTAAAATATAGCTATCATTAATCCTATTAGTACCTGTGCTTTTCCTACTACGATGGTTATAATGAGAGTTAGACAGCATGTTTTAACAGAGGGTAATGAGCTGTGTGTGTGTGTGTGTGTGTGTGTGTGTGTGTGTGTGTGTGTGTGTCAGGGAATGTTTGGTATTCAGACCAACAATTATGGTGCGTGCCTCTGCTTGGGAAATGTCCGCACGCAAACACATATCTGAGCTGAAATCTATAACAACTGTCAGCAAGTGTTTCCTGAACTCAACACACACACACACACACACACGCGCGCGCACACACACGCACGCACACACACACACACGTGTGTATGTGTGGGACGGTGCAAACTGATAAAACGCATGATTATACATGGGGTTAAAAATGGCAGATTTAGCCAAAAGGCTATTTTTGATCTGTGTGTGGGTGTATGTCTGTGTTGTGGTATGGGTGTGTGTTTGTGTTGTTTGTGTGTGGTTGTGTTGTATGTGTGCGTTTGTGTTGTGTGTGTTTTGTGTGTGTGTGTTGTGTGTGTGTTGTATTGTGTGTTTGTGTGTATTGTGTGTGTGTGGTTGTGTTGTGTGTTGTGTGTGTATTTTGTGTGGGTTGTGTTGTGTTGTGTTATTGTATGTGTTTATTGTGTTGTGTGTTGTTTGTGTGTGTGTGTGTGTTGTTTGTATGTGTTGTTGTTGTATATGTCTGTTTTGTATGTGTGTGTCTGTGTCTGTGTATGTGTTGGTGTTGTGGTGTGTGGTGTGTGTCTGTTTGTATTGTGTGTGTGTGTGTGTGTGTGTGTGTTTATGTATTGTGTGTGTGTGTCTATGTCGTGTGTGTGTGTGTCTGTCTCTGTGTGTGTTGTTGTGTATTTATGTCAGTGTCTGTGTGTGTATCTGTGTTTCTG
>NC_053133.1:27702228-27709728 GCF_010015445.1 Perca fluviatilis
ACAACATTTCTTCCACCAACCAGCCAAATTGCAGTTTATATCCACGTCTGCTTTCGTGGCTATTTTGATAGTTTTTTTACATCGTTTTTTAAAGATTTTTGTTGACGCTTTCGGGGGTCACTTTCAGATAATAAAGGAGAGACACACAACCAACTTGACCGAACTTCCTTGTAATAAATATATTTTACATTTTCTTTTTTTTATTTCCGCATTTAGTGCTACTTTTATATAGGTTGTTTCTATTTTATTATTATTATTATTATTATTGTTATTATTGTTATTATATAATATTAATTGATTAATAATTGTATAATATTTCTTTATTTAAAATGTAAATAAAAAATTAATAATTGAATAAAATAAAAAAAGATATTATTTTGTACTTTTGTGTGTGTGTCTGTGTGTGTGTGTTTCTCTGTGTGTGTGTGTGTGTGTGTGTGTGTGTGTGTGTGTGTGTGTGTGTGTGTGTGTGTGTGTGTGTGTGTGTGTGTGTGTGTGTGTCTGTGTGTGTGTGTGTGTGTCTGTGTGTGTGTGTGTGTGTGTGTGTGTCTGTGTCTGTGTGTGTGTGTCTGTGTGTGTGTGTGTGGGTGTCTGTGTTTGTGTGTGTGTGTGTGTGTGTGTGTGTCTGTGTCTCTATGTGTGTGTCTCTGTGTGTGTGTGTGTGTGTGTGTGTGTGTGTGTGTGTGTGTGTGTGTGTGTGTGGTAGAACTGCATTTCATTGTGTATAATGACAAAAGGCTTAATTTTTCAAATGTCACCCACTGATGTTAACACACACACACATCATTAAACGAGACTTTTACTTTGAAAATTGAAGCCGGGCAACTCGCAACGTGAATTCCTCGGGATCTTGATGTCCGTGAACTCTCCACCGCTGTAACTTGGGACTCTGGTTGATTAGGAACTGGGGTAAATGTCGGTGTGTTTGTGCGGAGTCACGGTCCCGACAGGCTCTGTGTTATTACATAACCACAAACGGGCTCCTTTACGGCTCTTGTCCACTTTCAGCGGCTCCCGGTCGACTTTCTTTCCCCTCAAACCGTCGGACTTTCAGGGACACAAATGGGTGAAAAGGAGGCAAAATGCGCCGATGGAGTCAAATACTACAGACTGTCCGAGATCGAGGAGCAGAACAATTTCAAATCAACGTGGATCATCATCCACAACAAGGTCTACGATGTGACCAAGTTTCTGGAAGAGGTGAGGAACTCCGTTAAGAATCCGGACATTTTCAATACAAGTTTAGCGATAATTAGCGTGTTAAAACCTCCTATGACAAGAAATAAAATAAACTGGGTGTTCACAACAACACACAGAAACATTTTACATTTACAATTTAACAACTGCTTTCTGTTTTAAGTTGAAAATAAAAATAAAAATTAAAAAAATATACGTGTGGTTTAGCTGTCAGTGTCTGTTGCAATATGTGGCTTTTTTGGCTGGAGTATTGTACTAAGTACTATTAAATTCTCAGCCCCCCTAAAAATTATAATAATAAAAAACAATTAGATTTTGTTTTTCAAACCAATTTTAGTGCTTTAAGTTAGAGTTTAAATCACTCACTCGCTCACTAGCTAACTAACTAGCGAACTAACTAGCTAACTAGCTAGCTAACTCACTAACTCACTCGCTCACTAGCTAGCTAACTAACTAACTCGCTCACTAGCTAGCTAACTAACTCACTCACTAGCTAACTAGCTAGCTAACTAACTAACTCACTCACTAGCTAACTAGCTAGCTAACTAACTCACTAACTCACTCGCTCACTAGCTAGCTAACTAACTAGCTCGCTCACTAGCTAGCTAACTAACTCACTCACTAGCTAACTAGCTAGCTAACTAACTAACTCACTCACTAGCTAACTAACTAACTCACTAGCTAACTCACTCACTAACTAACTCACTCACTAGCTAATTAACTAGCTAGCTAACTCACTCACTCACTAGCTAACTAGCTAGCTAACTCACTCACTCACTCACTAGCTAACTAACTCACTCACTAGCTAACTAACTAACTACCTACCTAACTAGCTAGCTAGCTAACTAGCTAACTAACTAGCTAACTAACTCACGGCTCGCGGCTGTTCTCTGAGCTTAAATCAGTGTTTTTCTTAAAGGAGTCTGGTGGCTGTGAAGAGAGATAACGGAGTAAAGGGCCGTCTGACTACAAGGTGAAGCTCTGAAAATACTCTAAATATAGAATATTACTCTAAATATAGAATATTTAGAGTATTTTCTGGTGCACATTATTTCCATAATGTGTTTCAGGCTAAACCGGTTTGATTGTTTGCATTTGTTGTAATGTGATTTAGTTTTATACACAAACAGAAGGAAAAACGCTCCATTGAAAGGAAGGAAGGAGGGATTCAGTTTACTGTCCCAGAGGAGAGAAGAAACTATATTATATATATATATATATATATATATATATATATATATATATATATATATATATATATATATATATATCATATATGTGTATATATATATATATATATATATATATATATATATATATATATATATATACATCATATGTGTATAATATATATACATCATATGTGTATATATATATATAATATATATATATATATATAAGAAAATATCTAAGTAATATAATATAAATAAATATTCACATTTAACAAGCTGACATCACACATGTTTTTTTCTTAGAAATAACTCCAACTGATTATCTAAATAGTTGGCAATTAATTTAATACTGGACAACTAATATATATTAGTCTTTGCATTCATTATTGCCAAAGGTGACAAAAACTTGTTATAAAAAGTGACAAAAAAATCGGAAAAAAGCAACAAAAAACTTGACTAAAACATAATCAAAAAAGTGACTAAAAAAATGACAATAAATACATCAAAAACTTGTTTAAAAAATTTGCACAAAATTGAAAAAAACAAATCTGAAAAAGCGACAAAAAACTTGTTAAAAATTGACAAAAACATAATAAAAAAGCCAAAAAAAGTGACAAAAAAAGACAATTAGATACATCAAAAAACTTGTTAAAAATTGATAAAAACATAATAAAAAAGTCAAAAAAGTGACAAAAAAATGACAATTAGATACATCAAAACACTTGTTTAAAAAAAGTGACAGAAAATTGGAAAAATAAAAAAAACATCAGAAAAAGCGATAAACTAGTTAGAAATTGACAAAAACATAGTTTAAAAAAACGCCAAACAAGTGACAAAAAAATAGGAATAAATTCGACGAAAACGTCGAGAAAAGTGTAGAAAAAGAGCAACAAAGTGTTGAAATTTCGACCCAGAAAAACACAAAGTTGCAGGTCGACAGGAAGACAACACAAGGGTTAAAAACCTCTTAATTCTCAGTGTTTATTGAGTCATTCCCTTTGCCTGTAGACACACATAAGTAAGTTTATTTCTAAGTAAACGTTCATGAATCATTGAGAAGTTGCAGCCTCTTAGAATAACTTACTTTAGGTAACAGTTTGGACCTTTGACCGAGTCAACAATATGTCAGAGTGACTCGTCGTTTTATTTACCACGCGCTTAATTCTGCACATAGTTCAGACCGAGTGTTGACGTCATGGCCAGCTATTGGCTATAGAGAGCCGAAGTCCCGCCCCCTTCTACTTCCGGTCCGTGGGACCTTAATTCAGAAAAAATTTGAACGAGAGTCAGTGGAGAGATAATAATAATAATAATAATAATAATAATAATAATAATAATAATAATAATAATAATAATAATAATAATGTTTTGATCCCGTTTGAATCGAGCCACGGATTACACACGTGATGTTCGTCAGTTTAAAACATTATTTTTCAACCGAAGGAAGTCTCAGTTTGTTTATGTTTTTTTTTTATATATATATATATATATATATATATATATATATATATATATATACGTCATTAGAAAAACTTCACACTTCAAAGTCTCATGATGACGTCTGGCTGAAGCTACGGGGGTGTGTGTGTGTGTGTGTGTGTGTGTGTGTGTGTGTGTGTGTGTGTGTCGTGAACGGTGTCTGTGAGCGTTTGTTTGTTTGTGTGTGTGTGTGTATCATACGTGTGTGTGTGTGTGTGTGTGTGTCTACATCGTATACCGTGTGTGTGTGTGTGTTGTGTGTCGTACCTGTGTGTGTGAGCATCTGTTTGTTTGTGTGTGCGTGTATCATATGTGGGTGTGTGTGTCTGTGAGTGTCTGTGTGTGTGTGTGTGTGTGTGTGTGTGTATCATCGTGTGTGTGTGTGTGTGTGTGTGTGTGTGTGTGTGTGTGTGTGTGTGTTATCATACGTGTGTGTGTGTGTGTCATACGTGTGTGTGTGTGTGTGTGTCTGTTTGTTTGTTTGTGTGTGTGTATCTATCGTACCCGTGTGTGTGTGTGTGTGTGTGTCATACGTGTGTGTGTGTGTGTGTCTGTTTGTTTGTTTGTGTGTGTGTATCTATCGTACCCGTGTGTGTGTGTGTGTGTGTGTGTCTGTGTGTGTCTGTGTGTGTGTGTGTCTGTGTGTGTGTGTGTTCACTGAGCGGTTTCACACTAAACTAAGTGGTCATATGACCTACGGCTAACTGAGACTTTCTTCGGTTGAAAAATCATCTTTTAAACTGACGAACATCAGATGTGTAATCCGTGGCTCAATTCAAACAGGATCAAAACATAATTAGCCTCTCCCCCGTTCACTAACGTTCATATTTTTTCCAAGTTAAGGTCCAATGAGGTCCACCGGAAGGGGCGGGACTTCAGCTCGCTATTGAGTTTTCAGGTTCAGTTGTCTCAGTTTACGTCTGAAATGTGAAGAATCTTTGAGTGACTTATGTTTATTTTATTATTTTATTTTATTTTATTATTTATTATTATGTAAATAATCAGGACTTTTAGCGTGTATAGAGCCAGCATATCTCCACCAGACTCCATGTAAATAATCAGGACTTTTAGCGTGTATAGAGCCAGCATATCTCCACCAGACTCCATGTAAATAATCAGGACTTTTAGCGTGTATAGAGCCAGCATATCTCCACCAGACTCCATGTAAATAATCAGGACTTTTAGCGTGTATAGAGCCAGCATATTTCCACCAGACTCCATGTAAATAAACAGGACTTTTAGCGTGTATAGAGCCAGCATATCTCCACCAGACTCCATGTAAATAATCAGTGATTTAAGCATCGTAAAACACACTTCATTCAAAGTGGACGGAAACGAAATAAAACTATGAAAAGACGTTTTGGGTCGTCTTTCCACTTTCCCAACCATCACAACTCTTGTTTTGGTTGAAATAAACACATAGTTTACTGATCTACATGTTAAAATATGCTGGCTCTATACACGCTAAAAGTATTGCTTTTTTAAATGGAGTCTGGTGGGTTTAGCGCTAGTGACCTCAGAGCTGTTTCTGGTTAAACGGAAAGGTCTTAAAGAGGTTTTAAAGGTCTATCTCTGTAGGGATCCATCCCATAATGTTGTCACACACTTAGAATAATAATCTGAGTCTGTCAGCAGCAATAAACAGAACTTTTAGTGGACTCTGACTGATGCTGAACATTAGTCCTGTAGGGTTAACATTACAGGCCGGTCTGTGGCTGCCGGTTACAGCGATCTCACCCAATACTGGACCGATGTCAAAGATTGTTGTTCACATCAGTCATCGGTTTGGAGGAAGTTTTGTCTCTGGGACAGCTGGATATTTAGGGTTGGAAGAAGTGCTCAGTAGAAGTAGAAGTAATAGAAGCTGTGTTGGAAACCGTTCCCTATCCTGGAACTATAGTTCCCTATAAAGTGCATTCGCCAACTTAGTAGTGGTGTTCACATTCTCCGTGGTTTATTTCATTCACTATACAGTAGCCCACTATAAAATACCCACAATGCACTAGGGGTGGGGGAAAAAATCGATACAGCATAGTATCGCGATATTTTCCGTGGCAATACTGTATCGATACACAGACGCCAAGTATGGATCTGTTATGATATATGTGTTGGTCAGTCTGTCTGCTGACAATCCCCATTTTGCAGCAATACGATTGAAGGAAGATGAACAAACAGAGAAATGTATCTTTTTAGATAAAAAATGTTGACAAAATTGTCCTTTGGGGACATCATTTGAAATTGGGAAAAATTTAAAGTTGGAAAAAAGGTAATAAATTGCAATATATCGCAGAATATTGCAATATGTTTAAAATCGCAAATAATGAAGTATCGGGATGATATCGTATCGTGAGGCCTCTGGTGATTCCCACCCCTACAATGCACATAATGTGAGCGTACATACGGTGTACTGTTGTGTCAAAATGTGATTTAAAATCTGGTTTATAATTAAATTAGGGGCAAGTATATGATGTGTGCCTTTTGAGGTGTAGACAGGTGACGTCTTGTCACCTGTCGCCACTGTCACCAGTATGCATGCTGCTGCACAGCTACAGTCAGAGTCAGAGACTGGCACAAAGCCAAGGCCTCAGGCTGTTAGCGAGCGAGATGCACAGTCAGCTAAAAGGGAGCGGAGTCAGCAATATGACATCAGCAGAGGACTTCCCTAAGAAGGCGGGTCTTAGACTCAAAAGTATCCAATTGGATTCTTAAGCAGCATGCTCTGAAAACGGTTATTGGAGGATTTCTTTTGGGGGAAAGTCTCCGTTTTGGCAGATATATAAGGCGACACCAGACAGAGAAATCTTCAGTAAGCAGTCAGGATTTTTGGGGGGATTTTGAAATACTTTGAAGAGAAAACAGGAAAAGTATTTAAAAAAGGGAAGTTGGCGTTTGGATCCGAGCCATTAGTAACGGAGATAACGGAGTAAAGGGCCGTCTGACTGCAAGTTGAAGCTCTGAAAATACTCTAAATATAGAATATTACTCTAAATATAGAATATTTAGAGTTATAGATAATATTTATTAAAGATCCTTTCCAAAAAAACAACAACTGTGAACTTTGCCTTGATACTTTTCCTATTTAAACTTTACTTTTTCATTCAGAACACAAAAGACAAAATAAGAGTTTACCTTATAACTTCTAATTGTTTTTCTCGATTATTCTGTTTTTGTGATCATTGGGAGCCGAAATCATAATCACGATTACATTTCGATTAATTGCACAACCCCTAGCTTAAAGCATCCAAAATATTCATATTCATATCATTTTGCAGGTTGTCTCCTTTTCAAAGTGTTTTTGGTATTGTAGAATATTCTGATATGGTTTCTGTGAGTGTTGATGAATACGTACGGGTGCGTTTGTTTTTCACGCCAGCACCCCGGAGGGGAGGAGGTCCTGAGGGAGCAGGCGGGCGGAGACGCCACCGAGAGCTTCGAGGACGTGGGACACTCGAGCGACGCCAGAGAGATGGCGCAGGGCATGGTGATCGGAGAGCTGCACCCGGTAGGTCACTGTACTGCAGTAAAACTACCGATACTACACTGTAATAATACTCTGTTACATCCTGTACTGCAGTAAAACTACCGATACTACACTGTAATAATACTCTGTTACATCCTGTACTGCAGTAAAACTACCGATACTACACTGTAA
>NC_053133.1:27719728-27739728 GCF_010015445.1 Perca fluviatilis
AAAAACTCCACTGTGTCCTGAATCACACACACATTCATTACTCCACACACACACACACACACACACACACACACACATACACACATACATACACACACACACACACACACACATATACATACACAGCTGTGACATCACACATACATACACACACACATACATACATACACACACACATACATACATACACACATATATACATACACAGCTGTGACATCATCACACACACAGCTGTGACATCATCACACACACACACACACACACACAGCTTTGACATCACACACACACACATACGTACACAGTTGTGACATCATCACACACACATACACAGCTTTGACATCACACACACATATACACAGCTTTGACATCACACACACACACACATACGTACACAGTTGTGACATCATCACACACACATACACAGCTTTGACATCACACACACATATACACAGCTTTGACATCACACACACACACACATACGTACACAGCTTTGACATCATCACACACACAGCTTGGACATCACACACACACACAGCTTTGACATCACACATAGACAGCTTTGACATCATCACACACACAGCTTGGACATCACACACACACACAGCTTTGACATCATCACACACACACACACACACAGCTTGGACATCACACACATACACAGCTTTGACATCACACACATACACAGCTTTGACATCACACACACACAGCTTTGACATCATCACACACACACACAGCTTTGACATCATCACACACACACATCTTTGACATCATCACACACACAGCTTTGACATCATCACACACACACACAGCTTTGACATCATCACACACACACAGCTTTGACATCATCACACACACACACAGCTTTGACATCACACACAGAGCTTTGACATCACAGACAGACAGACAGACACACACACACACACAGCTTTGACATCATCACACACACACACAGCTTTGACATCATCACACACACAGCTTTGACATCACACACACACACAGCTTTGACATCATCACACACACAGCTTTGACATCATCACACACACACAGCTTTGACATCATCACACACACACAGCTTTGACATCATCACACACACACAGCTTTGACATCACACACAGAGCTTTGACATCACAGACAGACACACAGACACACACACACACACACAGCTTTGGCATCACACACCGCACACAATGTTTGACAAAACTCAGACTCAAAAAGTGATATTACAAAATATAATTTCAGACATTTCTTACCTATTGTGATCATATATTATTATATATTATATATTAGAGTACAGCACGTAACCGAAAGACTTTGGTCAACTCATGTCAAAAGAGATTTGAGGAATTTCTAAAAAGAAAACATCAACGTTTCAGCTTTGGCGCCAAAAACCTGAAAAAAGGCGTCAAAAATTTCAAAATATTGACTTAATTTTTTTGGTTGAGAAACTCGACCAAAAAAGTCAAAAATAAGCAACAAAAATGTTTTAAAAAAGCAGAAAAAACTCAAAAAAGTTTTTTACCTCAAAAATATTGTTAAAAAAAAACCTTTAGAAAGGCGACAAAAACGTAAAAAACATCTCTTTTTGTGTGTGTGTGTGTGTCTGTTTGTCTCTGTGTGTGTGTGTGTGTGTTTGTTTATTGTGTGTGTGTGTCTGTGAGTGTGTGTCTCTGTGTGTGTGTTTCTCTGTGTTTATTTTGTGTGTGTGTGTGTGTCTCTGTGTTTATTGCGTGTGTATGTATATGTGTGTGTGTGTGTCTGTGTGTCTCTGTGTGTGTCACTGTGTGTGTTTCTCTGTGTTTATTTTGTGTGTGTGTGTGTGTGTGTCTCTGTGTTTATTTTGTGTGTGTGTGTGTCTGTGTGTGTGTGTGTGTGTGTGTGTGTGTGTGTGTGTGTGTGTGTGTGTGTGTGTGTGTCTGTACCTGTTTTACTATATTCGGTGGGGTCCTAAAACCAGGGACTACAGTATACTTGTGGGGTCTGCACAGCCTCGTGGGGCCAAAATGCTGGACCCCACGAGTTTAAAGGGCTGTTTGAGGGCTAAGACTTGGTTTTAGGATTAGGGTTAGAATTAGGTTATGGTTATGGTGAAGGTAAGGGTTAAGGTTAGGCATTTAGTTGTGATGGTTAAGGTTAGGGTAAGGGTTAAGGTTAGACATTTAGTTGGGATGGTTAAGGTTAGGTAAGGGTTAAGGTTAGGCATTTAGTTGTGATGGTTAAGGTTAAGTTAAGGGTTAAGGTTAGGCATTTAGTTGTGATGGTTAAGGTTAAGTTAAGGGTTAAGGTTAGGCATTTAGTTGTGATGGTTAAGGTTAGGTAAGGGTTAAGGTTAGACATTTAGTTGGGATGGTTAAGGTTAGGTAAGGGTTAAGGTTAGGCATTTAGTTGTGATGGTTAAGGTTAAGTTAGGGGTTTAGGGTTAGGCATTTAGTTGTGATGGTTAAAAGGTTAAGTTAAGGGTTAAGGTTAGGCATTTAGTTGTGATGGTTAAGGTTAGGGTAAGGGTTAAGGTTAGGCATTTAGTTGTGATGGTTAAGGTGGGGTAAGGGTTAAGTTGGGCATTTGTGTGATGTTAGGGATAAGGGTTGAGACATTTAGTGGTGTTAAAGTTGAAGGTAAGGGTTGGACATTTGGGTAGTTGTTGGGATTTGAGGTTATTTAGGCATTTAGTGGTGTGTTAGGGTTAGAGTTGGATTAAGGTTGGCATAGTTTAAGGGCTAGGTGGTTTAGGGTTGTGAAGTTTGGTTAGGGTAGGGAATTAGTGTTAGGTTAGGATAGTTTGGTGGTGGTTAGGTAAGGGATTTAAAGGTTGCATTTAGTGATTAGAGTTTAAGGTTTGGCGCTTTAGTTGTTGTTAGGTTAGGGTAAGGGTTAAGGTTAGGCATTTAGTTGGGATGGTTAAGGTTAGGGTAAGGGTTAAGGTTAGGCATTTAGTTGGGATGGTTAAGGTTAGGGTAAGGGTTAAGGTTAGGCATTTAGTTGGGATGGTTAAGGTTAGGGTAAGGGTTAAGGTTAGGCATTCAGTTGGGATGGTTAAGGTTAGAGTAAGGGGCTAGGGAATGCATTATGTCAATGATATGTCCCCACAAAGATAGTAATACAGACTTGTGTGTGTGTTTCTCTGTGTTTATTGTGTGTGTGTGTCTCTGTGTGTGTGTGTGTGTCTGTGTCTCTGTGCTTATTGTGTGTGTGTGTGTGTCTGTGTGTGTGTTTGTGTGTGTCTCTGTGTGTGTGTCTGTGTGTGTGTGTGTGTGTGTGTCTGTGTCTCTGTGTTTATTGTGTGTGTGTCTCTCTGTGTGTGTGTGTGTGTGTGTGTGTGTGTGTGTGTCTGTGTCTCTGTGTTTATTGTGTGTGTGTCTGTGTGTGTGTGTGTGTCTCTGTGTGTGTGTCTGTGTGTGCTTCTCTGTGTTTATTGTGTGTGTGTCTGTGTGTGTGTGTGTGTGTGTGTGTGTGTGTGTGTGTGTTATTGACAGAGCAGCAGATATCCTCCATGTTGTTACCTCCAGATAAGGGAACTGAAGCAGCGTGACGTCGTGATGATGTCGTGGTGATGTCGTGTGTTTGTTGACCAGCCGCGGTGTGACGCGGTCGCCACCGTTACAGCGTTACATAACATCCTGTTCTCAGAAACTTCTGGTCACCTCCTCAAATGTCTCGTTCTGTCCAAAACTGTTCTTCTCTCCTCCGGGACAGGAAACTGAATATATGAGGACGTCACCTTGGGACATTTTAGAGACCAAAAAACTCATCTATTCACCCAGAAACTAACCCACACATTAACCCACATAGAATAGAATAGTAATGGTTAGTTACAGCCAGTCTTATACGGAACAATATATAATATATACTGGCTTATTTCTCTCAAATATTGTTCACAAATGTGTCTGAATCTAGACACATTTGTGTACCTGTGTCATTTAATCTAGGCTTAAATGAAGAATTAAATTTGACTTGCTTTCTCTAATGTCAAAGTGTGTTATAGTATAGTATTTAGATAAATATACTTTTAGTCCCCATTGCCCTGTGAACATCTTTGTATAAAAACTTTTAAAATTTCAAGATGCTGATTAGACAGCAGGATTATTGCACAGGTGTGACTTAGGCTGGACACAATAAAAGGCCACTCTAAAAATGTGCAGTTTTACTGTATTGGGGGGGTGGGGGTCAGGGGTGGGGCCGTCAGTATCTGGTGTTAGGGTTCATCCGTGAAGAGAACACCTCTCCAAAGTGCCAGACGCCATCGAATGTTGTCACATTTGCCCTCAACACAGTAAAACTGCACATTTTTAGAGTGACCTTTAATTGTGTCCAGCCTAAGTCACACCTGTGCAATTATCCTGCTGTCTAATCAGCATCTTGATATGCCACACCTGTGAGGTGGATGGATTATCTCGGCTCACTGAGACAGATTTAGACACATTTGTGACCAATATTTGAGAGAAATAGGCCTTTTGTGTACGTAGAAACCGTCTTAGATCTTTGAGTTCAGCTCATGGTAAATGGGAGCAAATACAAAAATGTTGCCTTTATAATTTTGTTCAGTATGTGTTGTAGTGGGTATGCTGTACTGTATATATATATATATATATATATATATATATATATATATATATATATATATATATATATATACAGCTACAGAACAAAGTTTGGACACACCTTCTCATTCAATGCGTTTCATTTTTTTATTTTCATGACTATTTACATTGTAGATTCTCACCGAAGGCATCAAATCTATGAATGAACACATATGGAATTATGTACTTAACAAAAAGTGTGAAATAACTGAAAACATGTCTATATATTTTTAGATTATTCAAAGTAGCCACCCTTTGCTTTTTATTAATAAGAGAAAAACTTCCACTAATTAACCCTGACAAAGCACACCTGTGAAGGTAAAACCATTTCAGGTGACTACCTCATGAAGCTCATTGAGAGAACACCAAGGGTTTGCAGAGTTATCAAAAAAGCAAAGGGTGGCTACTTTGAAGAATCTAAAATATAAGACTTGTTTTCAGTTATTTCACACTTTTTTGTTAAGTACATAATTCCATATGTGTTCATTCATAGTTTTGATGCCTTCAGTGAGAATCTACAATATCAATAGTCATGAAAATAAAGAAACACATTGAATGAGAATGTGTGCCCAAACTTTTGCCGTACTTATATATATATATATATATATATATATATGTATATATATATATATATATATATATACATACATATATATATATATATATATATATATATATATACATACAGTATATATATATATATATATATATATATATATATATATATATATATATATATATATATATATATATGGGCCGGAATCTGCCTTTGGGGAAGGGGGAGCATATCATAGTGGGGGTCCTGGGTGTCCTCCCCCAGGGAAGTTTTGAGCATCAAAGATTTCATTTCCTGTATTCTGATAAACTTTTATGCACCAATTTATGGTGGAAATCCCTTCATTTAGACTATGTGAAGGAGAAAAACACAGATGAGAATTCAAGATATATCAAAAATATAATGGACAGTATGTCGTTGTGGGTCCTTGGGAATTTGTAAGTGGGTATATGGAAATCCTGGGCCAGTGGTTCTCAAACTTGTTTTCAATAATGTACCCCCTTTTGAATTGTTTCTTTTAGACAAGTACCCCCCTGACCAGCGCTGATCATTTTCGGTAGAAAAAAAAAGTGTATATAAAGAGGAACAGTACAGCGCTGTCAGAGATAGATTTACTAAACAACAGCCCTGTAATTAAAAAAAACATTTAAATGCTGATGAGAAAATGAGACAAAAACTTGTAAAAAGATGGTAGAAAGAAGATCAAAATAGTATCAAACTTCAAAAACAGTGACATAAGAAGAAACAAAGGGAGAAACTTGTAAAAAGTAGAAGGACAGTAGAAGGAAGGATAGATTAGGTCCAAAGAAGGAGACACAAATGTCACATTTTTGGTAGTAAAGAGGAACAATGTTCTGGACAACAGCCTTGTAACTATTAAACATTTAGATAAATATCTCATGTACCCCCTGCAGTCCTCTAGAGTACCCCTAGGGGTACACGTACCCCCATTAGAGGAACACTGTACTGGGTATTACTGGGTATATCACGTAGACTCCAGCGCTGGTACTGTGTGTGTAGTCTGGATGTGTACTTGTTGTAGTTTCCATGGCTGATGTGAACAGGTGAAAGGTGATGTTTTCCTTCGTGACGCCAGAACGGGGTCACTGCACGCGCTCTGTTGTCACCAGGCTGTCCTCTGGAGGGGTTGTACTCTTTACAAGCTGCCCTGCAAAAGGAAAGGATGGAAGGAAAGAAGGCAAGGAAAGAAAGGAAACACTGAAAGGCAGAAAGAATAGGAAAGGATGGGAGAAAACCAGAAAAGGACATGAAGGATAGGAAAGGAAAGGAAAGGAAAGGAAAGGAAAGGAAAGGAAAGGAAAGGAAAGGAAAGGAAAGGAAAGGTGGAAGGGAAACAAGGTAGGAGAGAAGAGGAGGAGGAGGAGGAGGAGGAGAGGAAACAAGGGGGAAAAAAAGGAAAGGAAAAAGGGGAGGAAGCAAGAAAAAGAAAGGGAGGACATGAGGAAAGGAATCAAGGAAAGAAAGAAAAGGAAAAAAGGAGAGGAGAGGAAACTATAGGACATTTTCAGTCATCAAACACACAGCAGACAGACAACATTAAAACACACACACACACACACACACACACACACACACATATACACACACACACTAACACTGTGTGTGTATGTGTGTGTATATGTGTGTGTGTGTGTGTGTGTGTATGTGTGTATACATATGTGTGTGTATGTGTATGTGTGCATATGTGTATGTATGTGTGTGTGTGTGTGTGTATGTATGTGTGTGTGTGTGTGTGTGTGTTTGTGTGTGTGTGTGTGTGTGTGTATACATATGTGTGTATATGTGTATGTGTGTGTGTGTGTGTGTGTATATGTGTATGTGTGTGTGTGTGTATATGTGTATGTGTGTGTGTGTGTGTGTGTGTGTGTATATGTGTATGTGTGTGTGTGTGTGTGTGTGTGGGGGGGGGGTCCCAGTCCAAGTATGAAAAAAAGGGAAAGGAAAGTAGGGGAGGAAACCAGATAGGCTACAGAAAGGAAGGAAAGGAGGCAAGGAAAGAAAAGAAAGGGAGGAGAGTAAACTAGAAAAGGGTCAGAGGGGGAGGGGGTGTGTGGGGGGGTGTGGGGGGGTCTGAGCTGTATACAAGCCGCCCCCGCACACCGCAGCCGGACTACCGCGGACTCCTGAACCGCCATGTCCCGCGCACCTCTGCAGCTCCAGGCGCCGCACCGCGCCGGGCTGGCAGCGGAGAACGGGCTGGAGGAGAGAGAGGGGAGAGAGGGGAGAGAGGGGAGAGAGGGGGAGGAAGAAGAAGAAGAAGAAGAGAGAGAGGGGGAGGAAGAAGAAGAAGAAGAAGAAGAAGATCTGGACGACGAGCTGGACGCTTCCCAGCTGGAGAGGTTTATGAAAGACAGGTACTGCTTTGGGTTTCTGCTCCGTGGAAGGGTCGTGACAGGCGCCCATAAATAACACCTATTATTATTATTATTATTATTATTATTATTATTATTTATTAGCATTATTATTAACATTGGCAGCCTCATGTTCAGTGTACAGCTTCATGTGGCGTTAGCATGCAGCTACTTGCAGTTAGTACACACACTCAGAAATGGAGGTATAGGAGACAAGAACATTCCTGTAGCCTACTTACAAATACAGTTTTTAATATGTCCCCTTAAGAGGACAGGGTTGGGTTTTAAGAGGCCAGAACTGGACCCGCACACTAATCCGAGGGTAAAAAATGAAAGACAAGGGGACACAATATTGGCTTTTAAAAAGGAGAACCTGCGCTGCGACAATCTCTATACACATACATAGCCTTTATACCCCATTATACATATCCATACCTATACATTAGGTACACTAGGGTACTTCTACTGCATGTCTGACTGTGTAGTGGATGGTAATGGAATAAAGCAGGACTTTCTACTAGTCAAAACTCGCAGATAGCCTAATTATTTAATTATGTATGTATGTATTATTTTAGGAGAGCCAAGTGCATCTGTTTTTATCATTTATAATTTATACATCGATAGGTGTCCTTGAGTGTCGAGGAAGGCGCCCATAAATACAACGTATTAGGCTATTATTATTATTATTATTATTATTATTATTATTATTATTATTATTATTATTATAACCTTTGGCAGCCAAGAGTACAGCTTTATCTGGCGTTAATATGGAGCTATGTGTAGTTATTAGTGGATGGTAATGGAATAAAGCAGCACTTTATTGTATATTAAATGTATTCTTATGTGTTATTTTAGGAGGAGAGCGAAGTCTCTGCCCGCGTGCCCGGCCGCGCTGCTGCTCGGAGTGTCCGCGTGTCCCCACGAGAGGAAGCGCGTGAAGTTCGCCGACTCCATGGGGCTGAACCTGGCCAGCGTCAAGCACTTCAGCTCGCTGGAGGAGCCGCGGATCCCGAGTAAAGTCCTGTCCCGTCACAACAGCTTCCCGCAGCCGGACTTCCTTTCCGACCTGTGCCACAGCTTCAGGTCCAGCAGCCTGCTGGACGCGGACCGGCTGGTCGCGTGCTTCCCGGAGCCCCGGGACGCGGAGCTCCGAGTGCAGCGGCTCCGCGTGTGTCTGGAGAAAGTCGCCATCACGCGGTTCGACGTGCGCGGGCAGATCCGGGTCTTATCCGGCGGCGTCTACGCTGGCACAGAAGTCGGCGTGAGGTACACCTTCAACGACTGGCTCTCCCACGTGGACGCGCAGGCTCTGCCCGTGGCCGCGGAGCCGCCCCCGGGCTTGGTGGGAAAGCGTTTCAGCTTCACCTTGTACACGCCGCCCTTCATGGGGCCCGGCGCGGCCGTGCACCTGGCCGTGTACCTGCGGAGCGACGAGGGGGAGTTCTGGGACAACAACGAGGGGCAGAACTACAGCTTCCAGTACCGCTGCATGGCCGGCACCACAACGTTTGGCAGCGCCACTTTCTCCACCTGAACTGGGCGTAAAAAAAGCTGTGAATCTGTGCGTAAAAGCTTTACATGTGTGCGTAAAACCTTGAAATCCGTGCGTAAAAACTTAAAAGTCTGTGCGTTAAAGCTTTAATAAACTCTTCTGCAGTTTGCATTATATGAAGTCACTGTTAAAAATGTAAACCGTGGCGCGGCCTCGAGCTCCGTGGGAGCGTGCGCCCCATGTAGGCTGAATCCTTTGCAGCGGCGCAGGTTCAAGTCCGACCTGCTGCTGCCCTTTGCTGCGTGTCATCCCCCATTTCATGTATATCCACTGTCCATACTTAATAAAGGGAAAAAAAATAATCTTTACAAAAAAAGTAAACTGTGGCTGTAATGACTTCAGATGTGTCAGCTGTTATTGCCTCAGGTGAAACACCTCTTCATTTTTAATGACACATATTACAAACAGAAGTGGCACAAAAGATGGAAATTAGAGCAAATTAGAGTTTCTTTTCATAGTGCACCAATGCCTGTTAAAATTTGAATGTAGGGAGGAGGACAACAAAACACTGAACCAAACTTCTGTTCACACTGTTTACCCTCTTTTGTTTGTTAAATATAACTTTAGTTTTTCGGACTAAAAGAGTGGGATGGACATGTTGCCCATCTGATAATTACGCCTTATGAAAATATCTTCTTTAAACTAGGGATGCATCAAATCCAGATTTTTGGGGTTCGGCTGAATCCTGAACCCCCTGGTTGAGATGGTGCTGACTCCTCCTCCCATCCTCAGTCCATGATCCCAGTAAACACATGAATGAAGTAAACAGGGACTGTCCTTCCTTTGCCGTACCTGAAGTTGCTGCATTCTGGCTGCTGTCTGGAGATTCCTTCGCGCACAACTCGTATTCTTTCAGATGTTTCAGACCAGATGTTGTAACAGCGGCCATGTTGTGTATAGTTTAGGGTCCTCGCCACCACCAGACCAATCAGCATTGAACAGATTGAACATGTAGCTGGACTTGAATGGCCTTCTTTTGACTGAAAGTTCTGCCAAACAACAACTTTTTCTGTTGTTGTTCCATGTCCACTTTCTCACAGCCTGCTGCATTGAACGCTCCACCTACGGAAACACCTTCCCGTAATCAACGGCGCCGTCGTTATGGCGACCAGCGTAGCGCGCCGAGTGCAAGCGTAAGGTTCGGTTCACTGGGAAAAAATTCTAAGGTTCGGCAGAAACCCAACCCCGTCAAAAAGCCCAATATTCAGCCCAATCTGAATCCTGGATTCGGTGCATCCCTGGTTAAAGGTCCCATGACCTGGTGCTTTTTGGATGCTTTTATATAGACCTTAGTGGTCCCCTAATACTGTATCTGAAGTCTCTTTTATATAGACCTTAGTGGTCCCCTAATACTGTATCTGAAGTCTCTTTTATATAGACCTTAGTGGTCCCCTAATACTGTATCTGAAGTCTTGGCTGTGGCTTTGAAAAAAAGCAAAATAAAATTCCATAAAAACGTTGGAAAAGATTAAAAACTGGTTCTAAATACCGGCACCGAATCGGTTTAAAAGTTGAAAACAGAGAACTCAACTTGAATGTTTGTTGCTTAAAAGTTAGAGTGAGTTGACGGGGCGCCTGGGTGGCTCACCTGGTAGAGCGTGCACCCATCTACAGAGGCTCAGTCCTCGCCGCATGTTCGACTCCTCCCTGCGGCCCTTTGCTGCATGTCATTCCCTCGCTCTCATGTCTTCAGCTGTCTTACACAAACAAAGGCCTTAAATGCCCCAAAAAGGTGAGTTGATTAAAAATTCTTTTGAGCTGGAACTAAAATCCGATGCGGACCTTTGAGAGATAACGTTTGAGAACTTCTGCAATAAATCTCTCACGTAAAAACGTGAAAGGTTTTTCTGTTTCAGGTGTGGCAGCAATATGCTTCCCTACTGTTGCTATGTTTTCATAATTTAACCCTTGTGCTGTGTGGTTCCAAACTGACCCGGTCTGATCATTTTTTGGGGCATTTTAGGCCTAAAGACAGCTGAAGACATGAAAGTGGAGAGAGAGGGCAAATGACACGCAGCAAAGGGCCGCAGGTCGGAGTCGAACTTGCGGCCGTGCAGTTAACCTCTATATATGGGCGCCTGCTCTACCAGGTGAGCCGCCCAGGCGCCCTCCACCACTCTGTTTGGCCTGTTTTATAAAGCATAAAGTATAAATTATCACCCAATTCTGTGTCACATCTTCATTCCAACTCATCACCGCTAGTCTTACTCTTATTGTTAGACTCTATCAGAGTTGTCAAACTCAGTTTCCCAGAGGGCCACACTGGAAACTAAGAATCACATCAAGGGCCAGACACGTTTAGTTTATTCACACACTTTTATTTCATCGAAAAAGACAAGGATCTTTTACTGGATTACACTGTGTCTCACAGTTTGGTCCACATAAAGCCCCCCAAAAAGTAACTTAGCCATCAAAGGAAAAAAAGAGACAAAAAATGTTGTATAAAACAACAAAAAAACAAAAAACGCACCAGAAAAGGCCCCAAAATTGTCAGAAAAAGTGACAAAAACTTCAGAAATAGCTACAAAAACTAGGCGGGCCAAAATGTATTGTGAACCTAAATTGATATACGGGCCGGATCATAATCTGCAAGGGCCTTGAGTTTGACACATGTGGACTATATGGTAAAAAAATTATGCCACATTTCTTAGTCAAAAGCTCCTGAAATTATGAATTATTTCAGCTAATAGTTAAGATCAGAGGAATTTATGTTGATGCAGGATTACAGCCGGTTTCGTGTATGGAACTATCCATGTTATTTTTGGGGCAATTCAGTAGAAAGAAAGCCATGTTGTTGATAAGGAGACCTTTAAATGGGTCAAACACAAGGACCGCACCTGCAGACCACAAACGTGAAGGACCACACAGCCGACGACTCCTCCGGTACGGATTCCCCGTTCCCTCTTTAAGTGACACCAAGCTTTAGTGGCAACAACCTTCTGGACATTTTGGACGTGTTGACACAAGCTCTCTCTCTCTCTCTCTCTCTCTCTCTCTCTCTCTCTCTCTCTCTCCTGCTGCTGCTGCTCTCGGACTCTGAACAAAAAGGACGTGGGACAGTTTCAAAATAAAAGAAAAAAACGACCCATTTCTGTGCTTTATTGCCTGTCGAGATGTTCACTTCTGTCATTAAAAGATGAATATAAAAAACACACAGCTTCTCCGTTCAGAATCTCTGTAAAGGGTTTGTGTTAATGCGAGAGGTGCTCATAGAAAAGTCTGTCGAACTAAACGATCCAAAAACGCACACAGAACGACAATAAAAAAAAAACGACGACAAAGGCTTACGTTCACACCGCGAGTCTTAATGCTTAATTCGGATTTTTTTTGCTCAGATCTGATTTTTTTGGGAGGGGGGGTTGGCTCTTCACATGACCTTTTTAAAATGTGGCCTATGGGGCCGGACTGTAGCTCACTCTAGCTCACTCAGCGGGAGCGTAAAAGCGTAAAAGCTGTGAATCTGTGCGTAAAAGCTGTGAATCTGTGCGTAAAAGCTTTACATGTGTGCGTAAAAGCTTTACATGTGTGCGTAAAACCTTGAAATCCGTGCGTAAAAACTTAAAGTCTGTGCGTTAAAGCTTTAATAAACTCTTCTGCAATTTGCATTATATGAAGTCACTGTTAAAAATGTAAACCGTGGCGCGGCCTCGAGCTCCGTGGGAGCGTGCGCTCCATGTAGGCTGAATCCTTTGCAGCGACGTGGGTCCGAATCCGACCTGCTGCTGCCCTTTGCTGCGTGTCATCCCCCCCATCTCTCTCCCGTCTATCCACTCTCACTGTCACTGTCTAATAAAAGGGAAAAAAGCCCCCAAAAAATAATCTTTAAAATGTGGCCTATATCAGATTCCAGTGTGAACTGTTGTGCGGTTTTCTAACTGACCCGCATGCCCAAAAGACCAATAACGATGACATCAGACGCAGCACGCTGTCGCACTAAAGTTAGGGAGGTCATGGAGCAGGGGTTCACTAAGGGCCACGCTGGAAATGACGCCAGACATGTTGAGTTTATTGACATGCTTTTATTTAGCAAAAAAAAAAAAAAAAAAAGAGTCAATTCACTTTGTATTACTGCATGTCTCACATAGCTTTCTCCCATACAGTTTGGTCAACATAACAACCCTAAAAAAAGTCAGCAAAAAAAGTTTCTTGAATCTAGCGAGTCATGAAAAACAAAGATTACGTTTTTAAAAAGCAGCTGCCAGCCAGCTGACTCACCACAGCCTGTTTCACAGCCTGAATATGAGTCTCAAAGTCTGCAAATCTGTCAAATTCTGCATTTTTTTTTGGGTGTGTGGTGATGGTGCAGTGGATATGACACATGCCTTTCGATTCCCACTGCGATTACATCAACCAGTGTGTCGCTGAGCAAGGCACTTAACCCCTAGTTGCTCCAGAGGCGTGCGACCTCTGACATATATATAGCGATTGTAAGTCGTTTTGGATAAAAGCATCAGCTAAATGACATGTAATGTAATGCACAACTAGTCGGGCCAAAGGTGTTATGGAGCAAGTCAGCATTTTCCCTTTTATTTCAACATGTTTGTGTAATGGCAGCCGTTAACATTAATGAGCAGGTGCTGAGGAGGAGGAGAATGAAGAGGAAGAGAGAGACAAATTGGCTATTTTGGCTTTTTTTTTGAGGGGGTGTTATGGCTGAAAATTCACTCCAGAGGTCTGTGTGGATGCAGAGACGAAGCCAGGAGGGGTGGGACTGCATCTCTGGGTTCTTATCACGGTCTCCTCTGGCTGTAGATAGGTGGGGTCTCCTCTGGCTGTAGATAGGTGGGGTCTCCTCTAGCTGTAGATAGGTGGGGTCTCCTCTAGCTGTAGATAGGTGGGGTCTCCTCTAGCTGTAGATGGGTGGGGTCTCCTCTAGCTGTAGATAGGTGGGGTCTCCTCTGGCTGTAGATAGGTGGGGTCTCCTCTAGCTGTAGATAGGTGGGGTCTCCCCTGGCTGTAGATAGGTGAGGTCTCCTCTAGCTGTAGATAGGTGGGGTCTCCTCTAGCTGTAGATAGGTGGGGTCTCCTCTAGCTGTAGATGGGTGGGGTCTCCTCTAGCTGTAGATAGGTGGGGTCTCCTCTAGCTGTAGATAGGTGAGGTCTCCTCTAGCTGTAGATGGGTGGGGTCTCCCCTAGCTGTAGATAGGTGAGGTCTCCTCTAGCTGTAGATAGGTGGGGTCTCCACTAGCTGTAGATAGGTGGGGTCTCCTCTAGCTGTAGATAGGTGGGGTCTCCTCTAGCTGTAGATAGGTGGGGTCTCCTCTAGCTGTAGATGGGTGGGGTCTCCTCTAGCTGTAGATAGGTGGGGTCTCCTCTAGCTGTAGATAGGTGGGGTCTCCACTAGCTGTAGATAGGTGGGGTCTCCTCTAGCTGTAGATAGGTGGGGTCTCCCTCTAGCTGTAGATAGGTGGGGTCTCCTCTAGCTGTAGATAGGTGGGGTCTCCTCTAGCTGTAGATAGGTGGGGTCTCCTCTAGCTGTAGATAGGTGGGGTCTCCTCTAGCTGTAGATAGGTGGGGTCTCCTCTAGCTGTAGATAGGTGGGGTCTCCTCTAGCTGTAGATAGGTGGGGTCTCCTCTAGCTGTAGATAGGTGAGGTCTCCTCTAGCTGTAGATAGGTGGGGTCTCCTCTAGCTGTAGATAGGTGGGCAAATGCATTTTGTGCACCAAGTCTGGCCTGGTCACTTGACCCCCCACCCAAAAAATAAAAAATAGATCTGATTTGGGCCACTTTTTCCTGCAAAACGAGTCTCTCCGTCTGATCTCAAACATGCGGTCCAAAGTTCAGAAGTCCACCCCCCCCCCCCCCCCCCCTTTTATGAAAAACTCTCTGTTGACAAACCTGACAACATGTGTTTAATCTGTCAACACCGACACAAAGCTAGGTCAGAGTGGTGAACTCGAGGACAGTTTCTGGAACCTTAACACGCAAAAACATTGTTTCTAGACAGATGATTATTGTATAGACCGGGTAACCCCAGCCAGATCTGCCGGCGGTTTGATTTCCCCCTGCAGCTCAGGCTGGAAACATGTACATTTAAATATCCTGCTTCTGTTCACAATTTTGCGGGGAACCAATCACAAACTGGCTTATCCACCTGCCGTGCTATCGGTCAGATTTAACACCATGACGATAGAGAAGCGACCACGCAGCTTCTTGCTAACAGTAGGCTCGTTGGAGATGAACTGCACCTCGCCTGTAAAGTGGACGAGAGCAGGCGGCAAAATCTGCTCTCAAGTCGGACAGTTTTCAGTCGTTTCCAGCCTCTCTCTCTCTCTCTCTCTCTCTCTCTCTAATATATATATATATATATATATATATATATATATATATATATATATATACTGTCTACGATTCCAGCAGCCTTCAGGCTGAACAGGAAGTGACAAACACCGGTCCGATTCCGATTTAATAAAATGTTATCAGACCCATATATCAGCTCGTATATATATATATATATATATATATATATATATATATATATATACAGTGCCTTGCGAAAGTATTCGGCCCCCTTGCACGAACTTTTCGACCTTTTGTCACATTTCAGGCCTCAAACATAAAGATATAAAACTGTAATTTTTTGTGAAGAATCAACAACAAGTGGGACACAATCATGAAGTGGAACGAAATTTATTGGATATTTCAAACCTTTTAAACAAATAAAAACTGAAATATTGGGCACAAAATTATTCAGCCCCTTAAGTTAATACTTTGTAGCGCCACCTTTTGCTGCCGATTACAGCTGTAAGGCGCTGGGGTATGTCTCTATCAGTTTTGCACATCGAGAGACTGACATTTTTGCCCATTCCTCCTTGCAAAACAGCTCGAGCTCAGTGAGGTTGGTTGGATGGAAGGTTTGTGAACAGCAGTTTTTCAGTTCTTTCCACAGATTCTCGATTGGATTCAGGTCTGGACTTTGACTTGGCCATTCTAACACCTGGATATGTTTATTTGTGAACCATTCCATTGTAGATTTTGCTTTATGTTTTGGATCATTGTCTTGTTGGAAGACAAATCTCCGTCCCAGTCTCAGGTCTTTTGCAGACTCCATCAGGTTTTCTTCCAGAATGGTCCTGTATTTGGCTCCATCCATCTTCCCATCAATTTTAACCATCTTCCCTGTCCCTGCTGAAGAAAAGCAGGCCCAAACCATGATGCTGCGACCACCATGTTTGACAGTTGGGATGGTGTGTTCAGGGTGATGAGCTGTGTTCTTTTTATTGCCGCGAAACATAACGTTTTGCATTGTTGCCAAAAGTTAGATTTTGGTTTCATCTGACCACAGCACCTTCTTCCACATGTTTGGTGTGTCTCCCAGGTGGCTTTTGGCAAACTTTAAACGACACTTTTTATGGATATCTTTAAGAAATGGCTTTCTTCTTGCCACTCTTCCATAAAGGCGAGATTTGTGCAGTATAGACTGATTGTTGTCCTATGGACAGAGTCTCCCACCTCAGCTGTAGATCTCTGCAGTTCATCCAGAGTGATCATGGGCCTCTTGGCTGCATCTCTGATCAGTCTTCTCATTGTATGAGCTGAAAGTTTAGAGGGACGGCGGGTCTTCGTGGGATTTGTAGTGGTCTGATACTCCTTCCATTTCAATATTATCGCTTGCACAGTGCTCCTTGGGATGTTTAAAGCTTGGGAAATCTTTTTGTTCCAAATCCGGCTTTAAACTTCTCCACAACAGTATCTCGGACCTGCCTGGTGTGTTCCTTGTTCTTCATGATGCTCTCTGCGCTTTACACGGACCTCTGAGACTATCACAGAGCAGGTGCATTTATACGGAGACTTGATTACACACAGCTGGATTCTATTTATCATCATTAGTCATTTAGGTCAACATTGGATCATTCAGAGATCCTCACTGAACTTCTGGAGAGAGTTTGCTGCACTGAAAAGTAAAGAGGGCTGAATAATTTTGCCACCCACTTTTTCCAGTTTTTTATTTGTTAAAAAAGTTTGAAATAGCCAATGAATTTCGTTCCACTTCATAATTGGGACCCACTTGTTGTTGATTCTTCACAAAAAATTACAGTTTTATATCTTTATGTTTGAGGCCTGAAATGTGGCAAAAGGTCGAAACGTTCAAGGGGGCCGAATACTTTCGCAAGGCACTGTATATATATATATATATATCAGCTCGTGTATGTATGTATATATATCAGCTTGTGTATATATATATATATAAAATATATAATAATAATATAAAATATATATACCACTAATACCAACTTATTATTACCACTAGTTTTACACTAATGTTTGAACTTCATGGTCAACAAACCTCATTTACCAGTCCCTCCAGAAAAACGTGATTATGCGATCGCATAATTCAACGCATAATCAGCCAAAGTCCGCATATTTATGCGGGGGCACTTTCGCCGCATAAATTGCCGATTTCCGCGCAAAATATGCGGGCCTTGCATGATGTCATAACCCCTGCATTTTCCTTGCAAAAAAGTCCCATAATATATCTCAGCAGGAAGTTGAAAAATGTTGAGTTTACTTCACAGAAGAGCAGCCGTCTTCCCCTGTTGCCATGGGAACGTTATGAAGTGATTTCATTACGCGACGTGAACATCATCTAAAAGCAGGGTTTTGGGGGGAAAATCACTTTTTTTCTCTCTTTTTCATCAAACCAGTTTTTGCAAGTTCCCGCAATTTCATCGCATAAAATTGCATAAATATCATATATAACATATTCCATCACATTTTTTAAGAAAACGTGGCGCATAATCAAGGATTTTTGCCCCCAACAATCCCAAAAAAACTCCGCTTTTTTCTGGAAGGACTGATTTATATAATATTATGTCTAAACTTTGAGTTAAAAAAGTGGATAATCACTGGTATATGTCATTGTTTAGTCAGAATATACTGTTTTGAAACCATTTCACTCTTTCATTTTCAAAGGCTATATCAAAATGAATAAAAGTGATCATTCATTTTAACTGCGAAGAGCGTTGTATGGAACCATCCATGTTGTTTTTGGGGTAATTTGGCTGAAAGAAACACATATTTCTGATACAGAAACACCAAGACTTGTAGCAGAGACCCACAGGTCAGGATCCAGGATCCAGGACCCAGTCTGAAGTCTGAAGTCCTCTCCTCCCGGTGTGTGTTCGTCTGATGAAACAGCTAGCACTGATTGAGCAACGTGATCTTTTACACCTGTGTGTGTGTGTGTGTGTGTGTGTGTGTTGGGAGTGTAAGTGGGCCAGTGTGCTCATCTTTAAACTAACAGATGGGTCTATTAATAGCAGCTGCTGGTACCTTGTGTGGGTCAGTCACCTCCATCTTCAAAAAAAACCACAAAACTGACCTCCTCTGCTGCAACATCCAGTCACGCTGTGTGTGTTTGTTTTACTGTCCACCTGCAACCACACACACACACACACACACACACACACACACACACACACACACACACACACACACACACACACACACACACACACACACACACACACACACACACACAGAGACACACATACAGAGAGAGAGAGACACACACACACACAGAGACAGACACACACAGAGACAGACACACATACAGAGAGAGAGAGACACACACACACACAGACAGAGACACACACAGACAGAGACCCACACACACACACAGAGACACACACACACACACAGAGACAGACACAGAGAGAGAGACAGAGACACACACACACACACACACACACACACACACACACACACACACACACACACACACACACACACACACACACACACACACACACACACACACACACACACACACACACACACCCCTTTTCTGTATCTAAATCAGTGTATAAATGTGTAAAATATATGTTGTGACCTTTAACTAAATAAAAACTCAAACCTTACAGACCTTACAACTACAACCTTGCATCCCTCCAATGTGACAACAACAAGTAAAGACTCCATTACCCAGAATCCCTGCACAGTCCGAGCTGAGACCTTTTGGAGTCTGAAATGACAAAAAAAAACGAAGCTGCAGCGTCTCCATCTCTCTCGTCTGATTTTATTTGGATAAAACTGATTTATTTGAGACTTCCAGTCGCTTCTGATGTGAGATATTACACACAATTATTATTATTATTATTATTAATGATGACAGAAAGTCTCTCAGTGTCTGAAGGCAGCGTGCGCTGTACAAGAGGAGCATTGATAAATAATCTAATGAATAACAGGACTTCTAGATCTTATAATCAGCAGATTAATCACATTAAAGATGGACGACTTGTGCGTTAGAATACAAAGGTAACAGTAAGACTCAGGGATGCACCGATTGGTCGATTCGGATCACTTTCAGTTTCCTACAGTCTGATCCCTTTAACATTTAAACTATAAACACAGATTAATGTGATTATTGCTCTCTCAGTCTAGATCAGGGGGCACGACATGCTTTTATTCCATCCAAAAGTCAAATATCTTTGATTTTATTATTACTGCATGTCGATTTTTGCCAAAAAAAAGGCGACAAATGTTGGAAAAAGTGCCAAAAAAAATTGAAAAAAGGAGACAAAAACGTCCAAAAACGTTGTCTGAAAAAACTGTGACAAAAATGATGACGAAGCGGTCCGAAAAAGCTCGAATTTGTCCCAAAAAAGGCGACAAATGTTGGAAAAAACAACAAAAAAATTTCAAAAGAAAACTTGAAAAAGGAGACGCAATTTTTGTGGCTCTCTCTCCGACGTTTTTGTCGATTTCTTTTCGACTTTTGTGGCATTTCTGTCGACATAAAGACACAAAAGAGAGCAAAAATCTTTGTGTGTGTGTGTGTGTGTGTGGATGTGTTACACACACACACACACACACACACACACACACACACACACACACACACACACACACACACACACACACACACACATATATATTTATCTATAACAAACGGTGAGCTGTGGACTCAGAAAGAGGAAACTGAAGAAGTGGTCCAGTCTGGGAC
>NC_053133.1:27747228-27749728 GCF_010015445.1 Perca fluviatilis
AAGAGGTATGCTGTCAAAATGAAATTGATAGTGGAGGCCTGTGAGTAGGAGAGAGAGAAAAAGAGGATGAGATAAGAGCTGAGGAGAGAAGAAGAGGAGAGAGAGGAGAGAAAAGAGAGAGGGAGAAGGAGAGAAAAAGGAGAGAGAGAGAGAAAGAAAAGGAGAGAAAAAAAGATGGAGATGAGAGAGAGAAACTATTAATCAAAGCGTCTGACTGCGCGAGGTGGAAACTTTTTCACAAAACCCTCTCCCCCCCTCTCTCCCCCTCCCTCCCTCTCTCTCCCCTCCCCCCTCTCTCTCTCCCCTCCTCTCTCTCTCCCCTCTCTCTCCTCCCCTCCTCTCTCTTTCCTCTTTTCCCTCTCTCCCCTCTCTCCTCCCTCCCTCTCTCCCCTCTCTCTCTCTCTCCTCCCCTCTCTCTCCTCTCTCCCTCCCCTCTCTCCCTCTCTTCTTTTTTCCCTCTCCCCCTCCCTCTCCTCTCTGTGGTTTATCAGTTTTCAACTATTGCTTGAGGCACTAAAAAACACTGTTTACTCTTTTCAACTCTCCTCTTTTAAACATTTGTATTTCTCCAGGGAAGTGGGACTGAGCTCCTCTCTCCTCACACAGCGTTATAATTTAGGGGCGGGGCTTATATATGGTAGGGGCGGGGCTTATATATATGTTTAGGGGCGGGACTTATATATATATGTTTAGGGGCGGGGCTTATATATATTTTAGGGGAGTGGGTTAAAAACAGTCAAAAACATGTTTCTGAAAACATTTGAAGAGAGAAATAGGCCGTGTGTCTCTGTGTGTGTGTGTGTGTGTGTGTGTGTATATATATATATATATATATATATATATGTGTGTGTGTGTGTGTCTGTGTGTTTGTTTGTGTGTGTGTCTGTAGGCTATATATATCTGTGTGTGTCTGTGTGTGTTTCCGTGTGTGTGTCTGTTTGTGTGTCTCTGTGTGTCTGTTTGTATGTCTGTGTGTGTGTGTGCTTGTGTCTGTGTGTTTGTGTGTGTGTGTGTGTGTGTGTGTGTCTGTGTGTGTGTCTCTGTGTGTGTGTCTGTGTTAATGTGTGTGTGTGTGTGTTTGTGTGTGTGTGTCTCTGTGTGTGTGTCTCTGTGTGTGTGTGTCTGTGTTTATGTGTGTGTGTTTGTGTTTGTGTGTGTGTGTCTGTGTGTGTGTGTGTCTCTGTGTGTGTGTGTCTGTGTGTGTTGTGTGTGTCTCTGTGTGTGTGTGTTTTTGTGTGTGTGTTTGTGTGTGTGTGTGTGTGTTTGTGTGTGTGTGTGTCTCTGTGTGTGTCTGTTATTGTGTGTCTCTCCATTATTCTCTCTTCCAGTTCAGCTACATTTTAAGAATCTTTATTGCAGTTTCTTTAAAAGTCTGTGCTGCCAAAGCAACGTATTAGTCTCTAACAATTCTCTCCCTCTCTCCCTCCCTTCCTCCCTCCCTCTCTCTCCCTCCCTCTCTCTCCCTCCCTCTCTCTCTCTCTCTCTCCCTCTCTCTCTCTAGATCAGTTTAACGTTTCCACGTTTCACAAACTACAATCTTAATGAAGTCACGGAGGACTTTCTCTGTATAAAACCAGCCAGAGATCTTTCCCTAATCAAGTTCCTACCAGTGAATTATTAATGGATTGCAACATTGGATATTTTGGTGGAAGATTAATTAAATATTGTCTGTAGGGGTGGGTCGGGGTCGGGTCGAAGAAAGCCTCAAATAGCGACAAAAAAACGGCAAAATCGTTGACACTTAAAAATAAATCTATTATGATTTTTTTGGTGGGATCCAAATATGTTGTCACCAGAGGGCCCACTATACGATGTTATGTTATGTTATTGTATCAGTCTATAGGTCTTGTATCAGTCTATAGGTCCTGTATTAGTCTATAGGTCTTGTATCAGTCTATAGGTCCTGTATCAGTCTATAGGTCTTGTATCAGTCTATAGGTCTTGTATTAGTCTACAGGTCTTGTATTAGTCTATAGGTCCTGTATCAGTCTATAGGTCCTGTATCAGTCTATAGGTCTTGTATCAGTCTATAGGTCTTGTATCAGTCTATAGGTCCTGTATCAGTCTATAGGTCCTGTATCAGTCTATAGGTAGCAATACATGGCAGAATGTGTGTGTATGTGTGTAGTAATAATGTGTGTAATGTGTGTGTGTATGTGTAATGTCTAATGTGTGTGTGTGTGTCTATGTGTATGTGTGTGTGTAATATGTGTGTGTGTGTGTGTGTCTAATGTCTATGTGTGTGTCTGTGTGTGTGTGTGTGTGTACAATTGTGTGTCCTGTGTGTATGTCTGTGTAATGTCTAATAATGTGTGTGTATTTAATATTATTATCTATGTGTAATGTGTCTATGTGTATTTAATAATGTATCTATGTATTATGTAGTAATATGTCTAATATGTGTGTGGCCATGTGTGTCTGTGGCCTTCATGTGTATGTATGTGTGTATGTGTGTGTGTGTGTGTCTAATGTGTGTGTGTATGTGTCTATGTGTGTGTCT
>NC_053133.1:27752228-27759728 GCF_010015445.1 Perca fluviatilis
AGAGACAAACTCACGTTATACAGAGAACAGCTGAGAGACAAACTCACGTTATATAGAGAACAGCTGAGAGACAAACTCACGTTATACAGAGAACAGCTAAGAGACAAACTCAGGCTTTACAGAGAACAGCTGAGAGACAAACTCACATTATACAGAGAACAGCTGAGAGACAAACTCACATTATACAGAGAACAGCTGAGAGACAAACTCACGTTATACAGAGAACAGCTGAGAGACAAACTCACGTTATACAGAGAACAGCTGAGAGACAAACTCACGTTATACAGAGAACAGCTGAGAGACAAACTCACACTTTAGAGAGAACAGCTGAGAGACAAACTCACGTTATACAGAGAACAGCTGAGAGACAAACTCACGTTATACAGAGAACAGCTGAGAGACAAACTCACACTTTAGAGAGAACAGCTGAGAGACAAACTCACGTTATACAGAGAACAGCTGAGAGACAAACTCACGTTATACAGAGAACAGCTGAGAGACAAACACGCTTTACAGAGAACAGCTGAGAGACAAACTCACGTTATACAGAGAACAGCTGAGAGACAAACTCACGTTATACAGAGAACAGCTGAGAGACAAACTCACGTTATACAGAGAACAGCTGAGAGACAAACTCACGTTATACAGAGAACAGCTGAGAGACAAACTCACGTTATACAGAGAACAGCTGAGAGACACGCAGGAAACAGACTTACTGTCAACGTGTCAAAAAATGTCACCAAAATGTCAGAAGTAAGCGACAAATAATAACAAATTGTCAAAAAGGCGTCAAAAACGTCATAAAAAAGTGAGACAAAAGTGTGTGTGTGTGTGTGTGTGTGTGTGTGTGTGTGCGCGCGCCTGTGTGTGTATATGTGTGTCATAAAAAAAACATCAAAAAAAAAAAGTCCGCAAACAGGAAACAAACTCCCAGCTTGTGTTTTTGTGAGTCCTACCTGGTGGTTGGAGAAGAGTCGTACGCCCTCCATCTGGTGGAAGACGGGGTAGTGACTGGCGTCGATCTCGTCCCTCCGGTAAACGTCTCCGGCCAATAAGAAGGCGTCCAGCCCGGAGCTCACCAGCTCCCTCTGGTGGGCCGAGGTGTGGGCGCGCAGCATCCGTCTCCTGAACACCCAGAAACAAGATCAGGCCGGTTTTAATGTCCAGTGTTAGCATCGGTTAAAAGGAGTCATATTGCAACGAAGAAAGATGTAATATTTTAGGGGGGAAAAAAGCTGAAATATCTTTTTTGAAAAGTCCTGAAAAAATTAAAAAATTAAGTTGAAATATTTCAGGGAAAAAAGTCAGAATGTTTGAAGCAAAAAAAGTCGTAATATTTCAAGAAGGAAATATGTAATATTTCAAGAAAGAAAGTTGAAATATCGGTTTTCAAAAGGCCTAAAAGTTTTCAGCAAACAGCTCCCAAAAAACATGGGAAAGTCACAAACATTTAAACAAGCGACAACATTTTTTATTTTCTGACATTTTAGAGACCAAAAAACTGATCCAATTAATCCAGAAAGTAATCCCCGGATTAAATCAACAATGAAAATAACCGTTAGTCAGATCCCTCCAGAAAAATGTGATTATGCGATCGCATAATTCAACGCATAATCAGCCAAAGTCCGCATATTTATGAGGAGGGGGGGGCCCACATTTTTTCAAATATGCCGCACTTTCGCCGCAAAAATTGCAGATTTCCGCGCAAAATATTTTGCATGACTTGCACGATCTCATAATCACCGCATTTTCGTTGCAAAAAAATCCCATAATAAATCTTAGCAATGAGTCGAAAAATGTTGCGTTTACTTCATACAAGAGGAGCCATTTTCCCCTGTTGCCATGGGAACGTTACGAAGTGACGTCAGCATATTCCATCGCATTTTTTAAGAAAACGTGGCGCATAATCAAGGATTTTTGCCCCGCAACAATCACAAAAAAAAACTCAGCATTTTTCTGGAAGGACTGGTTAGTAGCAGCCGCTAAAATGTTTACTGAGGTAACAAATCAAGCGAGCAGTCTGCGGTGCAAACAGGAGGCGAAGACAGATGCATTGTGGGGGTTTTGAGCAGAGTCACTCACCTGTTCAGGTAGTAGTTATCTCCCTCGCTGCCGGGCCCGGCGGCGCGCTGTCTTTTCAACCAAAAAACCCTTCTTACAGAGCCAGACCCCAGCTTCCCTCCCCCTTCAGCTGGCTGGAACTGGGGTCCCGGTAAGAAAAAAAAACGTGTGGCGCTGCCCAGGCCTGTACCCAGCTGAGCTACCCAGGCAGAAAGCGGGCGGGACACGGGCCCAGCAACGCAGCGCCCCTGGGCCTCTACCACGACCACCCCCCCCTCCCTCCAGCCCCCCCGACCCCGCCCCCTACCACGACCAAGCCCGGCTCCAAAGGGGCCCCAAGCCCCTCACAACCAAGCGCCCCCCACCCCCCCCCAACCACGACCCAACCACCCCCCTCTCCCAGCGCGGGCCCGGCCCCTTAACAGCAAGCGGGCCCCCAAGGAAGCCCCCTCTACCAGAGGAGCTACCCAGAGCCCCTGTACCAGCTGACCACCAAAAACCCACCCCCCGCTACAAAGACTGCCAAGGCCCTGCTACCAGCCGGAGCATACGCAGGCCTCTGCCAGCTGAGCTGCAGGGCCTGTACCAGCCCGCAGGGCTACCCAGGCGCCCCTGTGCCAGGAGAGGCACCCCGAGGCTACCCAAGCCTCTGTACCAAGGAGCATACGCAGGCCCCTCTACCAGCTGAGCTAACAGAGCCCCTCAAAAAAAAAAAAAAAAAATGTACCAGAGGAGGGAGCTACCCAGAGCCCCTGTACCAGCTGGAGCTACCCAGGCGCCCCTCTACCAGCTGAGCTACCCAGGCGCCTCTACCAGAGGAGCTACCCAGGCGCCCCTCTACCAGCTGAGCTACCCAGGCGCCCCTGTACCAGCTGAGCTACCCAGGCGCCCCTCTACCAGCTGAGCTACCCAGGCGCCCCTCTACAAGGAGCTACCCAGGCGCCCCTCTACCAGCTGAGCTACCCAGGCGCCCCTCTACCAGCTGAGCTACCCAGGCGCCCCTCTACCAGCTGAGCTACCCAGGCGCCCCTCTACCAGCTGAGCTACCCAGGCGCCCCTGTACCAGCTGAGCTACCCAGGCGCCCCTCTACCAAAGGAGCTACCCAGGCGCCCTTCTACCAGCTGAGCTACCCAGGCGCCCTGTACCAGCTGAGCTACCCAGGCGCCCCTCTACCAGAGGAGCTACCCAGGCGCCCCTGTACCAGCTGAGCTACCCAGGCGCCCCTCTACCAGAGGAGCTACCCAGGCGCCCTGTACCAGCTGAGCTACCCAGGCGCCCCTCTACCAGAGGAGCTACCCAGGCGCCCCTGTACCAGCTGAGCACTTTATATTTTGTATCTTTATTTTTGAATATTTGTTCTTTTATTCTTTCCCTTTTATTATTTCTTGTAGATTCTGTATGTGTCTTATGTGTTGCTGCTGTAGCACTGACATTTCCCCTCTCTCTCTCTCTCTCTCTCTCTCTCTCTCTCTCTCTCTCTCTCTCTCTCTCTCTCTCTCTGTCCAACCTGCATGGAGGAGTTTATACAAACCACCGTTAACTAAAAGATGGTGTTAGTGACACATGTCCTTACTGTGATGAAACAGAAACTGTGTTTCATTGTTGAGCAGGAAGAGGAAGGTGGATGACTCTGTTGACATTAATGTGAATCTCCTGTTTGCTCGGATGGTGAAAGCCAGAATCAGGACTGATTTTAATTATTATAAAGAGATGAAGGATGTGATCTGGGCCCATGGTGATGTGTTGTGCTCTGTTTACGGAGACCAGCTCATCTTTTCTCAGGAGGTGATGTCATGTCTTTAAGTGTTTATGTACGTACGTATTTATTGGCCTGTTGAAAAGAGATTATTTTGTAAATAACGAGTTGGAACATTGATAAAATAAAGTTCCTAAAAATCTAAAAATCTCTCTCTCTCTCTCTGTGTGTGTGTGAAGCAGCAGGCGCAGAAGGTGAAGGATAGAGCTCACCCATCCATCTATTTATCCCTCAGTTTGTTCCTCTGTGAACACAACTTTGACAGCTGCGAAAGCTGAATCAACCAATCAGTGACTGACCTGTCGAAGTTCTGCTCCACGGTAACCACGGGGCTCAGGTTGTCATGGACGGAGAAGAGCGGGTTGCCCCAGCGACCAACGTAAGCACTGTGGACAGATGGAGAGAGATGCTGATGGAGAGTGACACAAACAAGAGAATCTACAAACCATGACGATGCATTTTTACTGCTGATCCAAGAGAGGCTTTCTAACCCTTGTGTTGTTGTGCAACTTATTTTTTTTCTGCGTCGAAATCTCAACATTTTGTGGTTTCTTTTTGGACACTTGTCACTTTTCCCGATGTCTCGTCACTTTCTCCCCCCATTTCTTTTGAGTTTCTTCCCCCATGTTTTTGTCGATTTTCTATTTGCGAGAGACACAAACAAGAGAATCTACAACCATGACGATGCATTTTTACAGCTGATGCCCTCTTGGCATGCTTCTGTCATGAATGACAATGCGTGGCGCTTTTCACATATTATCACATATTAGTTAGAGATGCACCGATTACGACTTTCTAGGTAGACGTATATCCGATATCTGATTTTCTTTGAGTTAGGCCGTGAATATTGTTCTCGTTTCTTCTCTCTTCTGGGACAGGAAAACACATTTTCACCATTTTCTGACATTTTAGAGCCCAAACAAGTGATCCATTCATCATAAAAGCAACATGAAGTTGAAGTAGCCGTAGAGAGAATTACCCAGCAGCCTTCAGACGTCGTGATGCTTTCAGGCTCCTGTACTGTAAAGAGTGAAGTTCAATGTTCCCTGTGAAATGGCAGAGCCGTAAACCACGGCCACCGACTCTTTAATGACTTATGAATGCGCTCGCTGCTGCTGCTGCTGCTGCTGATGCTGATGCTGTGTGTTTGGGTTGTTTTTTTTTTATGGCGAGTGTGAAATACAACCGGCAGCACAAAGGTTCATCACTGCAGCAACATTTTTTTTACTCCCGAAATGTCCCTGAAGACACTTTGAGCCTGCGGAGAGAGAGTCCGTCAGCTTGTTTGTGCTCCAAAATGTACAGAGCACAGAAATATGTTGTCCTCGGGTCAATATCAGGACTAAAGACAAAAGAACATTGAAAAAAAAGTGACAAAAAAATTGGGGAAAATTTTACAATTTTTTTTTTTAAAAAGTGACAAATGTTGGGAAAAGCTACGAAAACGCTGAAAAAAAAGTGAAAAAAACATCAGAAAAAGTGAAAAAAATTTTTTTTTACATAATTGAGAAAAACATAAAAAAAAAAAAAAAGTGACAGAAAAATTGGGGAAAAAAAAAAAAAAGTGCAAACGAAGATTTCAAAAGTCTCCAATCAGAAAGACTCGGTTTCAGAGGAGAATTCTCCGTTTGGGTGTAAACGAAGGGAAATGTCTCCGTTTTGTTAAAGTAACCATGTACGTGTAAACAGGGTCTTAGTTTACTTTATTTATTCACAATACCACTTCAAATATTACAATAATACAGTTGGGGTACAAGTAGGGTTGGGTATTGTTTGGATTTTTCCGATTCCGATGCCGAACCGGTACTTTTAAAAACGATTCCGATTCCTGAACCGATTCTTGAAAAACTGAAAAATCTGAAAAATGACATCAAAGATTTAATGTTTACTAGCGATCGTGTGCAGTCAGTGAACGGTTAATATGCTTTTACATCCACATTTTGGTGAGCCCAGAGGGGAAAATATGGCATTTTAAAAGTAGCTTACATTCACGGTAGCTAGCTAAAAATATTTCAGTCGACACGTTAAGTGGAACCGAAATGAGGAACCGAAATTTGCGTTCTGATCCGGTCCGATTCCTACCGGGGGGGGGGGGTACCGAAACCTATGGAACCAGTTCCTACGCAACCCTGGGTACAACATCAAATGGGTAGAGTGAATTCCCAAAGAAGCTATAGGTTATAGGTTAAACTAAACTAAAAGCTAAGCTATAGGCTAGCTTTCCCTCGTTGCGTACCTGTAGAAGTGCGCTTTGATTCGCTCCTTGATCAGCCACAGCGGGTGATGCGATTGGTTGTGGAGGTTGCGTCCGACTTTGTCCAGGACCTTCGGCGTGACGTTGGTGAAGTCGTCGCGGGGGTAGGAGTGGCCCGACACCTCCACAGAGTCCCGGCCAATCACGGGCCGGGGGGCGGGGCCTTCTGTGCCCAGGCGCCTGCCATTGGTCGGGAGGGTTGCCAGGCAGCAGCGACGGAGCAGAGGGCGGGGCGAGGACGGGAGGAGCGCCCACACGGGGATGGAGATTAGTCTCATGATGATTGGTCCATGGAGCTGGGAGGAAAAAAAGAGAGAGTCTGATTGGTCCATGGAGCTGGGAGGAAATAAGAGAGAGTCTGATTGGTCCATGGAGCTGGGAGGAAAAAAGAGAGAGTCTGATTGGTCCATGGAGCCGGGAGGAAATAAGAGAGAGTCTGATTGGTCCATGGAGCTGGGAGGAAAAAAGAGAGTCTTTAGAATCAGACTGGAACTCTACCGACTGTCCAACCAGACACACACACACACACACACACAAAGAGACACAGAGAGACACACACACACACAGAGACTCACACACACACACACACACACACACACACACAGACCCACAGACACACACACACACGGAGACACACAGAGACATACACACACAGACAGACACACAAAAAGACACACACACAAAGAGACACACACACACACAAAGGGGTGTTGCATTGCAGCAAAATTGATTATTATTATTATTATTATTATATCCAAAATCCATGAAGCTTTTACCTCTGGTGCAGTGCCATATTATATTGGACAAACAAACACACACACACACACACACACACACACACACACACACACACACACACACACACAGACCCACACACACAAAGAGACACACACCCAAAGAGACACACACCCACAGAGACACACACCCACAGAGACACACACACACAGAAAATCTCAGTCGACTGAAACGACAAAAAAAGTGAAGGAACAAAAACATCTTTGAAAAAAGCGTTCACAGCGTTGAAAGAAATGACAAAAATATTTTGTTGACGTTTTTTAAAAACGCTGCAAAAAAGAGACAATAGAGACAGAAAAATACAGTATTCAGGGTTTTCTGTCAGCGTTTAGGGGTTACAGTAAATCAAAAAAGACGGAAAAAATGTTGAAGAAAGCAACAGAGGAGAGGGAAACGACTAGAAGAAAATAGAGCTGATTGGTCAGTGGAGGTCAGAGACATGCTGATTGGTCAGTGGAGGTCTAAGACATGCTGATTGGTCAGTGGAGGTCAGAGAGACCCTGATTGGTCAGTGGAGGTCAGAGACATGCTGATTGGTCAGTGGAGGTCTAAGACATGCTGATTGGTCAGTGGAGGTCAGAGAGACCCTGATTGGTCAGTGGAGGTCAGAGACATGCTGATTGGTCAGTGGAG
>NC_053133.1:27762228-27799728 GCF_010015445.1 Perca fluviatilis
TTGGGATGGGAAAAATTGAAAAATCAAAGCCTTTAATAGTGTTTGTCACTGAATATTTTCAATGTACCTTGTTCTGATAAAAATATAATAAAAATTAAAAAAAAGTATATGGGTTATTTTTTTATTTTATTTAATTTTTGTAACTAAATTGAGCTCGAGGTATTTAAAAAAAAAAAAAAAAGCGGTGGGTACAAAATGACTCATGATGAAATCTTGATAGGTACGCGTGCCCATTGTCCCCACCGAAATCGACTGCCTATATGCCTAACACAACACACAGTGACCCGTGCAGAGACTGGACCGATGACTGAAGATGTGTGTGTGAAAAAGGCCTTCCTCTGAGAAGCATTAATATGTTGAGTAAAGGTCGCGGCCGCTCTGCTGGCATTTGTCTTCTGGACGGACTGAGGAAGTGTCCTGAGAGCAGGACTATAACAGGAAAGGTCACGCACAGACCAACGCAGACACAAGTCCTGTGCAGAAACAGGGTTTCCTGCAGGGGTTTTACACAAAGACAACCATCTGCAACTTTATCATGTCAGACATTTAAGGTCCCATGGCATGAAAATGTCACTTTATGATGTTTTTTTTTTTTTTAACATTAATATGAGTTCCCCCTCCAGCCTGCCTATGGTCCCCCCCAGTGGTTAGAAATGGTGATAGGTGTAAACCGAGCCCTGGGTATCCTGCTCTGCCTTTGAGAAAATGAAAGCTCAGATGGACCAATCAGGAATCTTCTCCTTATGAGGTCATAAGGAGCAAGGTTACCTCCCCTTTCTCTGCTTTGCCCGCCCAGAGAATTTGGCCCCCCCATGAGAGAGAGAGAGAGACATCATGGCTTTCAAACGAGCAAAGTGGCAGTTGGTCAAGGACCACTAAGGTCTATATAAAAGAGACTTCAGATACAGTATTAGGGGACCACTAAGGTCTATATAAAAGAGACTTCAGATACAGTATTAGGGGACCACTAAGGTCTATATAAAAGAGACTTCAGATACAGTATTAGGGGACCACTAAGGTCTATATAAAAGAGACTTCAGATACAGTATTAGGGGAGCACTAAGGTCTATATAAAAGAGACTTCAGATACAGTATTAGGGGACCACTAAGGCCTATATAAAAGAGACTTCAGATACAGTATTAGGGGACCACTAAGGTCTATATAAAGAGACTTCAGATACAGTATTAGGGAACCACTAAGGCCTATATAAAAGAGACTTCAGATACAGTATTAGGGGACCACTAAGGTCTATATAAAAGAGACTTCAGATACAGTATTAGGGGACCACTAAGGTCTATATAAAAGAGACTTCAGATACAGTATTAGGGGACCACTAAGGTCTATATAAAAGAGACTTCAGATACAGTATTAGGGGACCACTAAGGTCTATATAAAAGAGACTTCAGATACAGTATTAGGGGACCACTAAGGTCTATATAAAAGAGACTTCAGATACAGTATTAGGGGACCACTAAGGTCTATATAAAAGAGACTTCAGATACAGTATTAGGGGACCACTAAGGTCTATATAAAACGCCAAAAAAACAGCTCAAACAAATGTCAAAAAAGCTGAGTTTATTCCTCCAGGGTAAAAAAGGTTTTTTCTTTTATCCGAGAAATGACAAGACAAAATAACCCCGGTGAGTATGGTACGGTCTGTTCTCTCTCTGATGAGACTTAATATGGAAATAAAAAGGAGATCGGTCACAGAACAAGATCACGTACAATACAGTCCTGCCTGGTCTGAATTTGAGGACTGGGCGTCCGGTACGTTTTAATCTGAGAGAAGTTCAGCGTGTTCCAGCTGACTTTATGAGACCATCGGCTGCTTTTATCTCCGGTTTATAAAACCGAATAGCTTTTGGTTTTGGGATTTTTGTGTGTCAAACATTACAGAATTTATTTTTGTTAAACTCTACTCTTATCTATAGCAAGTGGAAATTATGCACAGTAGATAATAATAGAATATGTTCCTCTAATATCAGAGTTTCACTTTTGCGGACTACAGTACAGGCCAAAAGTTTGGACACACCTTCTCATTCAATGAGTTTCCTTTTTATTTTCATGACTATTTACATCGTAGATTCTCACTGAAGGCATCAAAACTATGAATGAACACATATGGAATTATGTACTTAACAAAAAAGTGTGAAATAACTGAAAACATGTCTTATATTTTAGATTCTTCAAAGTAGCCACCCTTTGCTTTTTTATTAATAAGGGAAAAACTTCCACTAATGAACCCTGACAAAGCACACCTGTGAAGGTAAAACCATTTCAGGTGACTACCTCATGAAGCTCATTGAGAGAACACCAAGGGTTTGCAGAGTTATCACAAAAAAAACAACAAAAAAAAATATATATATATACAGTGCCTTGCGAAAGTATTCGGCCCCCTTGAACGTTTCGACCTTTTGCCACATTTCAGGCCTCAAACATAAAGATATAAAACTGTAATTTTTTGTGAAGAATCAACAACAAGTGGGTCCCAATTATGAAGTGGAACGAAATTCATTGGCTATTTCAAACTTTTTTAACAAATAAAAAACTGAAAAGGTGGACGTGCAAAATTATTCAGCCCCCTTTACTTTCAGTGCAGCAAACTCTCTCCACAAGTTCAGTGAGGATCTCTGAATGATCCAATGTTGACCTAAATGACTAATGATGATAAATAGAATCCAGCTGTGTGTAATCAAGTCTCCGTATAAATGCACCTGCTCTGTGATAGTCTCAGAGGTCCGTGTAAACCGCGAGAGCATCATGAAGAACAAGGAACACACCAGGCAGGTCCGAGATACTGTGTTGTGGAGAAGTTTAAAGCCGGTTTGGATACAAAAACATTTCCCAAGCTTTAAACATCCCAAGGAGCACTGTGCAAGCGATAATATTGAAATGGAAGGAGTATCAGACCACTACAAATCTACGAAGACCCGGCCGTCCCTCTAAACTTTCAGCTCATACAATGAGAAGACTGATCAGAGATGCAGCCAAGAGGCCCATGATCACTCTGGATGAACTGCAGAGATCTACAGCTGAGGTGGGAGACTCTGTCCATAGGACAACAATCAGTGTATACTGCACAAATCTGGCCTTTATGGAAGAGTGGCAAGAAGAAAGCCATTTCTTAAAGATATCCATAAAAAGTGTCGTTTAAAGTTTGCCAAAAGCCACCTGGGAGACACACCAAACATGTGGAAGAAGGTGCTGTGGTCAGATGAAACCAAAATCGAACTTTTTGGCAACAATGCAAAACGTTATGTTTGGCGTAAAAAGCAACACAGCTCATCACCCTGAACACACCATCCCCACTGTCAAACATGGTGGTGGCAGCATCATGGTTTGGGCCTGCTTTTCTTCAGCAGGGACAGGGAAGATGGTTAAAATTGATGGGAAGATGGATGGAGCCAAATACAGGACCATTCTGGAAGAAAACCTGATGGAGTCTGCAAAAGACCTGAGACTGGACGGGCGATTTGTCTTCCAACAAGACAATGATCCAAAACATAAAGCAAAATCTACAATGGAATGGTTCACAAATAAACATATCCAGGTGTTAGAATGGCCAAGTCAAAGTCCAGACCTGAATCCAATCGAGAATCTGTGGAAAGAACTGAAAACGGCTGTTCACAAACTCTCCATCCAACCTCACTGAGCTCGAGCTGTTTTGCAAGGAGGAATGGGCAAAAATGTCAGTCTCTCGATGTGCAAAACTGATAGAGACATACCCCAACGCGTTTACAGCTGTAATGCGCAGCAAAAGGTGGCGCTACAAAGTATTAACTTAAGGGGGCTGAATAATTTTGCCCCCCAATATTTCAGTTTTTTATTTGTTTAAAAGGTTTGAAATATCCAATAAATTTCGTTCCACTTCATGATTGTGTCCCACTTGTTGTTGATTCTTCACAAAAAATTACAGTTTTATATCTTTATGTTTGAGGCCTGAAATGTGGCAAAAGGTCGAAAAGTTCAAGGGGGCCGAATACTTTCGCAAGGCACTGTATATATATATATATACTGAAGTCCAGTCAGAAAGAGATGCGCACGCACACACAAACATACACAGACACATATATACACACACACACACACACACACACACACACAGAGACACACACACACACACACAGACAGAGACACACAGACAGAGACACACAAACACACACATACACACACACACTCACAGAGAGACACACACACACACACACACACACAGACACACAAACACACACAGAATGACACACACTCACACACAGACAGACAGAGACACACAAACACACACAGACACACTCCCACACACAGACATACACAGATAGACACAAAAACACAGACACACACAGACATACACAGATAGACACATACACAGAGACACTCACTCACACACAGACACACTCTCACAGAGACACACAAACACACACACAGACAAACACACTCACACAGACAGAGACACACAAACACACAGACAAACACACACACACACAGATACAGTGCCTTGCAAAAGTAGTATTCGCCCCCTTTGAACGTTTCGACCTTTTGCCACATTTCAGGCCTCAAACATAAAGATATAAAACTGTAATTTTTTGTGAAGAATCAACAACAAGTGGGTCCCAATTATGAAGTGGAACGAAATTCATTGGCTATTTCAAACTTTTTTAACAAATAAAAACGAAAAAATAGGGACGTGCAAAATTATTCAGCCCCTTTACTTTCAGTGCAGCAAACTCTCCAGAAGTTCAGTGAGGATCTCTGAATGATCCAATGTTGACCTAAATGACTAATGATGATAAATAGAATCCAGCTGTGTGTAATCAAGTCTCCGTATAAATGCACCTGCTCTGTGATAGTCTCAGAGGTGTGTGTAAAGCGCAGAGAGCATCATGAAGAACAAGGAACACACCAGGCAGGTCCGAGATACTGTTGTGGAGAAGTTTAAAGCCGGTTGGATACAAAAAGATTTCCCACGCTTTAAACATCCCAAGGAGCACTGTGCAAGCGATAATATTGAAATGGAAGGAGTATCAGACCACTACAAATCTACGAAGACCCGGCCGTCCCTCTAAACTTTCAGCTCATACAATGAGAAGACTGATCAGAGATGCAGCCAAGAGGCCCATGATCACTCTGGATGAACTGCAGAGATCTACAGCTGAGCTGGGAGACTCTGTCCATAGGACAACAATCAGTCGTATACTGCACAAATCTGGCCTTTATGGAAGAGTGGCAAGAAGAAAGCCATTTCTTAAAGATATCCATAAAAAGTGTTGTTTAAAGTTTGCCAAAAGCCACCTGGGAGACACACCAAACATGTGGAAGAAGGTGCTGTGGTCAGATGAAACCAAAATCGAACTTTTTGGCAACAATGCAAAACGTTATGTTTGGCGTAAAAGCAACACAGCTCATCACCCTGAACACACCATCCCCACTGTCAAACATGGTGGTGGCAGCATCATGGTTTGGGCCTGCTTTTCTTCAGCAGGGACAGGGAAGATGGTTAAAATTGATGGGAAGATGGATGGAGCCAAATACACGACCATTCTGGAAGAAAACCTGATGGAGTCTGCAAAAGACCTGAGACTGGGACGGAGATTTGTCTTCCAACAAGACAATGATCCAAAACATAAAGCAAAATCTACAATGGAATGGTTCACAAATAAACATATCCAGGTGTTAGAATGGCCAAGTCAAAGTCCAGACCTGAATCCAATCGAGAATCTGTGGAAAGAACTGAAAACTGCTGTTCACAAACGCTCTCCATCCAACCTCACTGAGCTCGAGCTGTTTTGCAAGGAGGAATGGGCAAAAATGTCAGTCTCTCGATGTGCAAAACTGATAGAGACATACCCCAAGCGACTTACAGCTGTAATCGCAGCAAAAGGTGGCGCAACAAGTATTAACTTAAGGGGGCTGAATAATTTTGCACGCCCAATATTTCAGTTTTTTATTTGTTTAAAAGGTTTGAAATATCCAATAAATTTCGTTCCACTTCATGATTGTGTCCTACTTGTTGTTGATTCTTCACAAAAATTACAGTTTTACATCTTTATGTTTGAGGCCTGAAATGTGGCAAAAGGTCGAAAAGTTCAAGGGGCCGAATACTTTCGCCAAGGCACTGTACACAGACAGACATACATTCACAAACCTCCCGCTTTATTAGATCAATAAATAATATAATAATAATAATAATAATAATAATAATATTTATTTACGTTTTGTCACTTTTTTCAACATTTTTGTCATTTTTAGTGCTCGATAAAAGGTCTTAAAAGAAATACTTAAGCTTCTGTCAACGTTTTAGGCGGGATTTTGCATGTCAGTGGATCTCCTTTAATAGGACCACGCCGACTTATTGGGACTTTAGCTTATTCACCGATACAGCGTAGTATCGCGATATTTTTCGTGGCAATACCGTATCGATACACAGACGCCAAGTATGGATCTATTATGATATATGTGTTGGTCAGTCTGTCTGCTGACAATCCCCATTTTGCAGCAATAAAATTGAAGTGAGATGAACAGACAGAGAAAAGTATCTTTTTAGATAAAACAGATGTCGACAAAATTGTCCTTTGGGGACATCATTTGAAATTGGGAAGAATTTGAAGTTGGAAAAAAGGTAACACATTGCAATATATCGCAGAATATTGCAATATGTTTAAAATGGCAATAATATCGTATAGTGACATAAGTATCGTGATGATATCGTATCGTGAAGCCTCTGGTGATTCACACCCCCTAAGTGAGACAGGCTTGCTGCAAAGCAAATCCCTCCGCCCAAGTAGCAGAATGAATATAGTTCCCGGTTTGTTTACGGTTAGAAGATGGCTGTGTCTCATGTTACCTTGTTTTCTGTATAATATTTTACGGTTAATGAGCCTTTTTGACTAGGTTGTCTGTGGGTTTTTTGTTTTGTTTTCTGAGCCTGTTAGGTTACATTTTTGGACGTTTTTGAACCTTTTTAGGTTACATTTTGGACGTTTTTCAACCCTTTTAGGTTACATTTTTGGACCATTTTGAACCCTTTTAGGTTACATTTTTGGGACGTTTTCAACCCCTTTTAGGTTACATTTTAAGGTTACTTTTCGTGGCGTTTTTTTTATCTTTTAGGTTACATTTTGTTTATGTTTTTGAGCCTTTTAGGTTACATTTTTGAACCCTTTTAGGTTACATTTTTAGGTTACTTTTCTTGACGTTTTTGAATCTTTTTAGGTTACATTTTGTTTATGTTTTTGAGCCTTTTTAGGTTACATTTTTGGACGTTTTTCAACCCTTTTAAGTTACATTTTTGGACGTTTTTGAACCCTTTTAGGTTACATTTTGGATGTTTTTCAACCCTTTTAGGTTACATTTTTAGGTTACTTTTCTTGACGTTTTTTTTTATCTTTTTAGGTTACATTTTGTTTATGTTTTTGAGCCTTTTTAGGTTAAATTTTTAGGTTACTTTTTTTTAACCTTTTTAGGTAACATTTTTTGGACATTTTTGAGTCTGAATGAATATAGTTCCCGGTTTGTTTACGGTTAGAAGATGGCTGTGTCTCATGTCACCTTGTTTTTTGTACACGCTGTGATTCTACAAATCACAACATGTAAACAGGAACATGTTGGCGTTATTTTGTCACTTATTCGGAGCAGTAGGATTACTGGAACCATTCACATGCATGTTCTGTGCTAGCCTGATGCCGCTGGAGCCGTCAGACAGCTTTACAGCACGCACTGAGATGAGGGAAGGGTACGTATCGACTTGTCTAACTCTGGGGGTTACGGTGAATAAGACAAATTCCCAATAAGTCTGCGTGTTCCTTTAAACCCTGAGTGGTATTAATAGAGACCTAATAAGGGCGTCAGGTATGAAAGACGTGAGTGTGCAGCAGAGGCAGCTCTGGAGGAAGCCGAACATGACTCATCCTGTGTGAAAGTTGCTGAAAAATCACCTTGTTTTGTTGCCAAGTAGTTCTGACTAAAGCGGCACGGAAACAGCCGCCAACGGAGAAGCTGTGATGTGACTCGAGGTGGCAACAGAGACGCCAAGGACGAGCCGCAGCACGCCATCCAAAACTGAATAAAAACTTGTGTGTGAGAGAGAATCACAGCTGTGTCTGGAGGTGACAAAACAGAACGCCAGACTGCAAGAGATCCAACGCCACGCACCGCCAAGGTTACAGCGTCGCATTACACGCACGTGAACACGGTGAGATAGATGTCGCTCAGACGGGAACATGCTACACAAAGACATACAGCCTGCGCGCACACACACACACACACACACACACACACACACACACACACACACACAGAAACAGACACACAGACACACACACAAACACAGACACACACACACACAGAGACAGACACACACACACACACAGACACACACACACACACACAGACACACACACACACACACACACAAACAGACAGACACACGCACACACAGAGACAGAGAAACAGACACACACACACACACACACATAGAGACACAGACATACAGAGACAGACACACACACACAAACACACACACACACACAGAAACAGACACTCGTTTCGCCACCAAGCTTCTTTATGGCTCTCCTTTCATTCGGTTCCTGTTTCCCATTTCGTTTCACAAACAAGTCATTTCCCCACATAAGACAAGACATGGGGAAAGTTTCTGGTTCTGTTCGTTCACTGGGCTCAGTTTCTACAAGGGTTCCACACACACTGTTTCACACACACAGTGTTATTCAGTTCTATGTGATTCCGTCCATACAGAGTGATACCACTATGGGGGTCGTATGCAGGAGGGTTCGGTTGTGTTGTTGTGCGTGTCAGGTTGTGCGGCTGTTCCTGTGTCTTTTCATTCTCTATTCCGTTTCCTGGTGTCTTCCTGTCCATGTGGCTTCAGCCTTCCATTCCTGCCCATCCTGGCGTGTGGGCCTTCCGTCAGGCCATCCTTCCGCTGTGGGTGTGGCCATTCCTGGGATGGTCCGTCGCCATGTGGCGTTGCCTGGGTCTGTGTGGCCTTTGGGTGCTGGTCTGTGTGCCTGGGGTCCTGTGTTCCTGTGCCTGTGTGTGTGTGCGTGTATGCCTGTGTGTGCCTGTGCTATGCCTGTATGCCTGTGTGTTGTGCTGTGTACGTGTGTGCCTGTGTGTGTATACCTGTGTGTGTGTTGTGTGTGCCTGTGTGCCTGTGTTCCTGTGTGCCTGTGTGTGCCTGTGCTGTCTGCCTGTGTGTTGTGTACCTGTGTGCCTGTGTTGTGTGCCTGTGTGCCTGTGTGCCTGTGCTGTGTGCCTGTGTGCCTATGTCGTGGTGCCTGGGTACCTGTGTGTGTGCCAGTGTGCCTCTCTCTGCGCTCGTGTGTCTCTCTCTCTCTCCTCTCTCTCTCTCCCTCTCCCTCCTCCTCTTCCTCTCTCTCCTCCTCTCTCTCCTCTCCTCTCTCCTCTCTCTCTCTCTCTCTCTCCCCTCTCTCCCCTCCTCTCCCCTCCTCTCTCTCCCTCTCTCTCTCTCCCTCTCTCTCTCTCTCTCTCCTCTCTCCTCTCTCTCTCTCTCCTCTCTCCTCTCTCTCTCTCCTCTCTCTACCTCTCCTCTCCTCCCCTCTCTCTCTCTCTCTCCTCTCTCTCTCCTCCTCTCTCTCCTCTCCTCTCCTCTCCCTCTCTCCCTCTCCTCTCTCCCCTCTCCTCTCTCTCTCTCTCTCTCTCTCCTCTCTCTCCCCTCTCCCTCTCCTCTCCCTCTCCTCTCCTCTCCTCTCTCTCTCTCTCTCCTCCTCTCCTCTCTCTCTCTCTCCCTCCTCTCTCCTCTCTCTCTCTCCTCTCTCTCCTCCTCTCCTCCCTCTCTCCTCTCCTCTCTCTCCTCTCCTCTCCTCCCTCTCTCCTCTCTCTCTCTCTCTCCTCTCCTCTCTCTCTCTCTCTCTCTCTCTCTCTCCCCTCTCTCCCTCTCTCTCCTCTCTCTCCCTCCTCTCCCTCCTCTCTCTCCTCTCTCCTCTCTCTCCTCTCCTCTCCTCTCCTCTCCCTCTCCTCTCCTCTCTCTCTCCTCTCTCCCTCTCTCTCCTCCTCTCTCTCTCCTCTCCTCTCCCTCTCTCTCCTCTCCTCTCTCCTCCTCTCTCTCTCCTCCCTCTCTCCCTCCCTCTCCTCTCCTCTCCCTCTCTCTCTCCCCTCTCCTCTCTCTCTCCTCTCCCTCCTCTCTCCCATCTCTCTCTCTTGGAAGTCTTTTATATTGGATTATTTATAATGGAATTAAATTCCTCCCTCTCCTCTCCTCTCCTCCTCTCCTCTCCTCTTTCCTCTCCTCTCTCTCTCTCTCCTCCTCCTCAAAAATTTTTTTTCTCTTCTCTTTGCACGGTTCCGGTGTCCCCCCTCCCATCAGGTCCTCTCTGTGCCGATGACCACTTCCTGTGGCTCTCGGTCTCTTTCCTGCTCACGACGCCGTTCGCTCGCCAACACGGACAGTTACACAACTTCCGACACCTCCCTCTCCCTCCTCCTCCTCCCTCCCTCCCTCCCTCCCTCCCCCTCTGTTATTTTAATGAATGAATTAACAGTAAAGGTTTTAAAACGCTGTATAAATAGCCTCGTGATGACACGTTTCTCAGGATGGGACACATTAAATGTCTCAGTCGATTTCAAAGAGTTACCGATTATAAAATCTACTCTCCACAAAGTAGAGCTGACAATCAAAACAGCAGCTCATTATTATATATTAAAACATGTATATTTTTACTTTACTAAACTTTACTTTACTACACACTTCTCCAAATCTGTAAGGCTGTGCTCGATTGAAGAAATTCTTAGTCGACTAACACTCGTTCAATCGTACCGACTGATCGATTAGTTGATTTAATCGACAGATCTGTCAATCTGAGTTTCTCCGCAAAGAGCCGTGCATAAAGCACCACTTTAATATAACTATAACTTTAATTATTGGGTTTACCAGAGATGTGCTCGTACGTTTCTTGGAAATAAGTCATTCAGCATGAAAAAAAGCATCAACCCTGACTAATGGACTAAAGAAATATAAGTTGACTAAGACCAAAACCACCGATTAGTCGACTAATCGGCTAAGAGGGAGCAGCCTCACCAATCTCCAAGCAATGCCGAAATAAGAGCCACTGGATGGCAGAAGGATACTTGACAACATTTCTCAAGGCTCAAGTGAATGCGCCATTAGGCCGGCTATACACTGCCTGGTGGCGTGAGCGTGGCGTGGCGTTTTCTACGTCTTTGCACGCCAGAAAGGTGTCTGACGCGGCGCTGCTGCTGCTGCTAGCCTCGTCTGGACACATGGATGTTTCCCATAAACATAAACATAAATACATATACTGATCTGATTACAGCAAAGACAATGTCGGCAGTATTGACGGCGAAATAGGCTCCAGAATATTTCCTTCTGGACTGACAGGTTGCAATATTAGAAAATGGATAATTATTTGTTATTATTTTTTTTCAGTTACATTTATATACAGTACAGGCCAAAAGTTTGGACACACCTTCTCATTCAATGCGTTTCCTTTTTATTTTCATGACTATTTACATTGTAGATTCTCACTGAAGGCATCAAAACTATGAATGAACACATATGGAATTATGTACTTAACAAAAAAGTGTGAAATAAGTTGAAATAGTGGCACCGGAATAATTTACTATGTTAGTAACACACAAGTGTTACCCAATAGAAGTTATCCCCCGGTGTGTGTATCGGCGGTCATAACAGCTGCAGTATATATGCATGAGTGTGTGTGTGTGTACGTGTGTGTGTGTCTGTGTGTGTGTGTGTGTGTGTGTGTGTCTTTCTGTCTCTCTCGGTGTGTCTCTCTTGATGAATGTGTGTGTACATGTGTGTGTGTGTGTGTGTGTCTGTCTCTGGATGAGTGTGTGTGTACATATGTTTATGTGTACGTGTGTGTGTCTCTGTGTGTGTGCGCGTGTTTGTGTGTCTGTGTGTGTGTGTGAGTGAGGGAGTGAGTGAGTGAGTTTGTGTGTGTATGTGTGTCTTTCTGTGTGTGTCTTTCTGTGTGTGTGTGTGTGTGTGTGTGTGTGTGTGTGTGTGTGTGTGTGTGTGTCTCTCTGGGTGAGTGTGTGTGTGTAAGTGTGTGTGAGTGTGTCTTTCTCTCTGTGTGTGAGTCTTTCTCTGGGTGAGTGTGTGTGTGTGTGTGTGTGTGTGTGTGTGTGTGTGTGTGTGTGTGTGTGTGTGTGTGTGTGTGTGTGTGTGTGTGTGTCTCTCTGGGTGAGTGTGTGTGTGTAAGTGTGTGTGAGTGTGTCTTTCTCTCTGTGTGTGTGTCTCTCTCTGGGTGAGTGTGTGTGTATATGCGTGTGTTTCTGTGTGTGTGTGTGTGTGTGTGTGTGTGTGTGTGTGTGTGTGTGTGTGTGTGTGTGTGTGTGTGTGTGTCTCTCTCTCTGGGTGAGTGTGTGCGTGTAAGTGTGTGTGAGTGTGTGTCTTTCTCTGTGTGTGTGTCTCTGTGCGTGCGTGCCTGCTTGCCTGTGTGCGTGTTGTGTTGTTTTTTTGTGACAGGAGCACATGATAAGTTGTTCTGCAGGGCGGCCGAGCTGCAGCAGGATTTATGGGAGCTGTAGTCCGAACCGATTGGTTGATACTGTGGCGTTTATTTAAAAGAGCGTATCCTGGAACGACCTCACATCCATCTTCTCTAACCGCTCCTTCTCCCCCCTACAGACTCTTTTAAAAAGGCCATAAACTCAGAGTCCTCCCCTCCCTAAATCTGCCTCACTCCCTTTCCTCCTCCATCCCTAAAGCCTCTGCTCCTTCTCCATCCCTTTTATTCTTTTTCAACCTGGACCCTATATTCCCATGTTTTTGTGTCTAAGTCAGCATCCCTTTAAAAGTTCTGTTGTTGCTGCTGACAGACTCAGATTATTATTCTAAGTGTCTGACAACATTATGGGATGGATCCCTACAGAGATAGACCTTTTAGTTAAAGAGTAAGATCCTTTTAGTTTAACATGAAACAGCCCCGAAATCACCATCACCAAACTCCACCAGACTCCATGTAAATAATCAGGACTTTTAGCGTGTATAGAGCCAGCATATCTCCACCAGACTCCATGTAAATAATCAGGACTTTTAGCGTGTATAGAGCCAGCATATTTCCACCAGACTCCATGTAAATAATCAGGACTTTTAGCGTGTATAGAGCCAGCATATCTCCACCAGACTCCATGTAAATAATCAGGACTTTTAGCGTGTATAGAGCCAGCATATCTCCACCAGACTCCATGTAAATAATCAGGACTTTTAGTGTGTATAGAGCCAGCATATTTCCACCAGACTCCATGTAAATAATCAGGACTTTTAGTGTGTATAGAGGCAGCATATTTCCACCAGACTCCATGTAAATAATCAGGACTTTTAGTGTGTATAGAGCCAGCATATTTCCACCAGACTCCATGTAAATAATCAGGACTTTTAGCGTGTATAGAGCCAGCATATTTCCACCAGACTCCATGTAAATAATCAGGACTTTTAGCGTGTATAGAGCCAGCATATTTCCACCAGACTCCATGTAAATAATCAGGACTTTTAGCGTGTATAGAGCTAGCATATCTCCACCAGACTCCATGTTAATAATCAGGACTTTTAGCGTGTATAGAGCTAGCATATCTCCACCAGACTCCATGTAAATAATCAGGACTTTTAGTGTGTATAGAGCTAGCATATCTCCACCAGACTCCATGTAAATAATCAGGACTTTTAGCGTGTACAGAGCCAGCATATCTCCACATGTAAATGGGTGAATTAAGGGTTTATTTCAACCAAACCAGAGTGGTGATTGTTGGAACAGTGGAGAGATGAACCAAGACGGCTTTTGATAGTTTTATTTAGTTTCTGTCCACTTCGAATGAAGTGTGTTTTACGCTGATAAAATCACTGTTTATTTACATGGAGTCTGGTGGAGGTTTGCTTTGGGTAAAAGCGTCAGCTAAATGAAATGTAATGTAACATACAAAGAAAGGAAAGAAGAGGAGAGACAAGGAAGGGAAAGAAGTAAAAGAGAAGTAAGAACGAGGAGGAAAGGAAAGGAGAAAAGAGGAGAGGAAACAAGGCTAAAAAAAATACATCTTATCTGACTGCACCTTTGCTAAGAAAATGATGGTCATAGAAAACTGAAAAATAAACTAACATGTTGCACTTTGTAGTTCGGTTTACGTAAAGCTTATCTTCTTCTTCTATGTGTCCTTAGTTTGGACCTTCATGGCTGAATGCACTTTCTGGAAGTAGCTTTGGATAAAAGCTTCGGCTTAATGAAATGTAAAGCGATGTCACCATGGGAAGGGAAGGGAATAAGAGGAAACAAGGAAGGGAAAGGAGAGAGAAAAGGGTTGAGCGACTCGAGTGAGTGAGTGAGAGAGAGGAGAGGAGGAAGAAGAGGAGTGTCTGACAAGATGAAGAAAAAAGGAAAGTTTTATGGTTGGAGGAGAAAAGTGCCGAGGCTGCAGCTCTCCACCACCCAGCAGCTCCACGATACATCCAATCTGTTTCCCATCACTGTCACACACACACACACACACACACACACACACACACACACACACACACATATATACACACACCCACACACACACTTATATAACACACACACACACACACACACACACACACACACACACACACACACACACACACATATATACACACACCCACACACACACACTTATACAAACCCACCCATACCGTTTACTGTACATGAATCACTGCACATTTTTACACACACATATATGCTTGTCTGTTGACACACACACAGACACACACACACACACACACAAACACACACAACCCACACCAAACACACCCACACATATACAAACACAACCTCCCATCCACACACAACCTCTCACACACACACACACCACACACATATATATATGTGTGTGGTGTGTGTGTGAGAGAGGTTGTGTGTATATACACACACACACAACCTCTCTCACACACATATATACACACACATATATACACACACACACAACCTCCCATCCACACACACACACACACACACACACACACACACACACAACCTCCCATCCACACACACACACACACACACACACACACAACCTCCCATCCACACACACACACACAACCCACACCACACACACCCACACATGTACACACACAACCTCTCATCCACACACACACACCCTGCCATCCCCACACACACAAACTCCCATCCACACACTCACACACACACACACTCACACACACACTCACACACACACACACTCACACACTCACACACACACACACTCACACACACACACACACACACACACACACACACTCACACACACACACACACACACACACAACCTCCCATCCACACACAACTTCACACACACACACACACACACACACACACACACACACACACACACACACACACACACTTAGTTACTGATGTAAAAGTCTCCTTTACACACTAGTAAGACTTTCAGTAGCTACCACTGGTCTCATTTATTCCTCTTTCCTCTGTAGAAGCCTCTTTATATCCCTGCCGTGTGTTATTATTCCACGGTCCGCTCGGGGAACTCAGTGTCGTCGTGGAAACGCAGCAGCTCGGAGCCTCTTTCATGGATACGAGGCCGGCCGATCGATCGCTCTGCGTCCCGAGAGACGGCGAGGGCTGATGTGAATCAATCATCCTCCGCAGTGACCACACGCCAGCATCTCAAAGATGTCACATTCAGCACATCACAGGCTTCAGCAGGGAAATACTGTGTATACGCTGCAAAACACAAACTTTACTTCTGTTTGTGGCTGTCATGCAGGACGTTAACCCTTAAAACACACACCTCAAGCCGTTCTCACTCCGAACTCGAAAAATATGTAGTGGACAGGTCAAACAACACAGGAGACCGGGGAACGTGTCCCACATGTCACTTTACCTAAACCTAAACCAACTGTCCCGTTCTTCTTTACCTAAACCCAACTGTCCCGTTCTTCTTTATCTAAACCCAACTGTCTCATTCTTCTTTATCTAAACCCAACTGTCTCATTCTTCTTTACCTAAACCCAACTGTCCCGTTCTTCTTTACTTAAACCCAACTGTCCCGTTCTTCTTTATCTAAACCCAACTGTCCCGTTCTTCTTTACCTAAACCCAACTGTCCCGTTCTTCTTTATCTAAACCCAACTGTCCCGTTCTTCTTTACCTAAACCCAACTGTCCCGTTCTTCTTTATCTAAACCAACTGTCCCGTTCTTCTTTATCTAAACCCAACTGTCCCGTTCTTCTTTATCTAAACCAACTGTCCCGTTCTTCTTTACCTAAACCCAACTGTCCCGTTCTTCTTTACCTAAACCAACTGTCCCGTTCTTCTTTACCTAAACCCAACTGTCCCGTTCTTCTTTACCTAAACCAACTGTCCCGTTCTTCTTTACCTAAACCCAACCGTCCCGTTCTTCTTTACCTAAACCCAACTGTCCCGTTCTTCTTTACCTAAACCCAACTGTCCCGTTCTTCTTTACCTAAACCCAACTGTCCCGTTCTTCTTTAACTAAACCCAACTGTCCCGTTCTTCTTTACCTAAACCCAACTGTCCCGTTCTTCTTTAACTAAACCCAACTGTCCCGTTCTTCTTTATCTAAACCCAACTGTCCCGTTCTTCTTTACCTAAACCCAACTGTCCCGTTCTTCTTCACCTAAACCCAACTGTCCCGTTCTTCTTCACCTAAACACAACTGTCCCGTTCTTCCTATAGTGTCACGTAAACGTACCTTTTATAAGCCCACCCACAACCTTTTCCTTAACCTAACTGTTCCAATTGTCCCAACCGAGCTTTTTAGTTTAGATCAGACACTAAAGGAGACATTTAGCACCAATAACGACGCCAAAAACACCCAACCAAGCGCCCTCATTTGACGCGATGGGAGTAAAACATGCGTAGATATGTTAAGGACGATTTCAGGGGGAGAAGGATTTATTTTTTTTTTTTGCATTTTTGCTCAAAGAAACGTACTTAAAACTGTTAATTCTTGAGCAAAATCTTTAGTGAGATCACGTTGTAACTTTTCATTGTGTTGTAAAATCACAAATGAACCGTATACCCAAAGGAACCATGTAATCTTGCTACCCAAAGTAATCCTGCTGATAAAAAGAAATAAACAAAAAGGAGCGTTTTAATAGGTTAGCGCCTCCCTAGTGGTGGCAGGATATACGTCCTCATATCTGACCCAGAGAAGGGAACGGTGGCTGACTGAGAAGGAGCAACAAGAAGTTCCCTTCCCGAATGCTGATTGTTAAAAAAAAAAAAAAGTTACTTCAAAGGAAATTGGAAGTGAAAAGGCGTTTGTATTATTGACGTTTCCATTCTCCAAATGTTGAGAGTATTCAGGAGGTGAAGCTCCATTCAGGGATTCTCACTCAGAGTTTATTTAGGATTTCATTCTTATTCTCGGCACATTTTTCAGTTTGTTAAAAATAATCTGACACCAGCTCCACCCGTAGAGAGACTGCCTGTACACACCTGGGTGTGTGTGTGTGTGTGTGTGTCTGTCTCTGTGTGTGTGTGTGTGTGTCTGTCTCTGTGTGTGTGTGTGTGTGTGTGTGTGTGTGTGTCTGTCTCTGTGTGTGTGTGTGTGTGTGTGTCTGTGTATGTGTGTGTGTGTGTGTGTGTGTGTGTATGTGTGTGTGTGTGTGTGTCTGTCTCTGTGTGTGTGTGTCTGTCTCTGTGTGTGTGTGTGTGTGTGTATGTGTGTGTGTGTGTGTGTGTGTATCTGTGTCTGTGTGTGTGTGTGTGTCTGTGTCTGTCTCTGTGTGGGTCTGTGTGTGTGTATGTGTCTGTGTGTGTGTGTGTGTGTGTGTCTGTGTGTGTGTCTGTGTGTGTGTATGTGTGTGTGTGTCTGTGTCTGTGTGTGTCTGTGTATGTGTGTGTGTCTGTGTGTGTGTGTCTGTGTGTCTGTGTGTGTGTGTGTGTCTGTGTGTGTGAGAGAGAGAGAAAAAGAGAGAGGAAGTGTGTAGGAGTGTGAATCCTGGCTGCAGCAGAGTAAACATATGCTCAAGAGACGGATGGAAAGACTGCAGATTGGAAATTGAAAAAATGCCCCAAACACACACGGAGAGAGAGAGAGAGAGAGAGTGTGTTTTTTTGGCTGATTTTGCAGCTTTGCAATTCATATTTTCGGTGTTTTGGGATTAGAAAGAAGCCGTTTAGCCGCCTCCCACACGCAGCGAGGCCCTCTGGGTTCAATGTTTGATGATTAAAAAAACAATACAGACACATCTCAGCTCCTTAAAAACACAATACAGACACATCTCAGCTCCTTAGAAAACAATACAGACACATCTCAGCTCCTTAGAAACAATACAGACACATCTCAGCTCCTTAAAAACAATACAGACCCATCTCAGCTCCTTAAAAACAATACGGACACATCTCAGCTCCTTAGAAAACAATACAGACACATCTCAGCTCCTTAGAAACAATACAGACACATCTCAGCTCCTTAGAAACAATACAGACACATCTCAGCTCCTTAGAAAACAATACAGACACATCTCAGCTCCTTAGAAACAATACAGACACATCTCAGCTCCTTAGAAAACAATACAGACACATCTCAGCTCCTTAGAAACAATACAGACACATCTCAGCTCCTTAGAAACAATACAGACACATCTCAGCTCCTTCAAAAACAATACAGACACATCTCAGCTCCTTAGAAACAATACAGACACATCTCAGCTCCTTAAAAACAATACAGACACATCTCAGCTCCTTAGAAACAATACAGACACATCTCAGCTCCTTAGAAACAATACAGACACATCTCAGCTCCTTAAAAACAATACAGACACATCTCAGCTCCTTAGAAACAATACAGACACATCTCAGCTCCTTAGAAACACAATACAGACACATCTCAGCTCCTTAGAAACAATACAGACACATCTCAGCTCCTTAGAAACAATACAGACACATCTCAGCTCCTTAGAAACAATACAGACACATCTCAGCTCCTTAAAAACAATACAGACACATCTCAGCTCCTTAGAAACAATACAGACACATCTCAGCTCCTTAAAAACAATACAGACACATCTCAGCTCCTTAGAAACAATACAGACACATCTCAGCTCCTTAGAAACAATACAGACACATCTCAGCTCCTTAAAAACAATACAGACACATCTCAGCTCCGAAAATGTCAGTCGACATTCTACAATAAGAATACTAATGTGTGTTAAAGTTTCCCCTCAGAGGTTTAACTATAAAATGAATGATAATGTCTTCGGTTCATAGTGGGAGTCGTAATATCGCTCCCCGAATACAACGCTGAGGTTAAGACGACGTGAAAATACATTTATTATTAATCACATATTATTAAGCTGTGTTTAAAAAAAGACTCCAGGACTTTTCAAATAACTTTCTGGGGTCTTTTTTATCTTTTTTTGTTTCCAAAACCTTTTCCAGGCCTGGGAATTAGCATTTTTTTTTCCAAATTCCATGACTTTTGGAGGTTTTTGATAAAAACGTATGAACCCTGCATATCAAAATGAAGTCATTTCGAGTGTGTGTCCTCCTTGTAATTCTGACCTACGGTATGTGTGTAGGTTTTTAGTGGCGGCGCCCTCTAGAGGCGGGAGTAGTTCTGACGGGAGCAAAGCAGGAAGTAAGGAGAGGAAGTAACGGGAATGTTCGCGCATGCGCAGTATGTACGAGGATTTACGACACTGCGCGATCTGTTACCACGCTTCCGGTCGACAGCCAAGCTAACGTTAGCTTAGCTAACGGCTAATCGGGCTAACTGCTAGCTGAGACAGCATGTAATAACTTTAAAAGACCCTCGAAATAAAACTTGAAAATGAACATTAACACATAACAGCGTGTGGAAGCACCAGAGAAACAAAATAACACCCCAAATCCCAGAAAAAGTGATTTTATTTTCATAATATGGGCACTTATTAAGTATTCTGCAACACAGAATCGTGTTCATTTTTTTAATTATGGTCGTCTGTCCATTAATATTAACACAGTCTATGGGAGGGAAACAGGAAAGGTCTCTCCCCCTCTCTCTCTCTCTCTCTCTCTCTCGTGTTTCCAAAGTTCAGAAAAACAGACACACACAACCACACAACACACACACACACACACACACACACAACAGACACGCACGCACACAACCACACAACACACACCAGACACGCACGCACACACACGCACACACACACACGACACACACACCAGACACAACCACACAACAGACACAAACAGACACGCACACACACAACAGACACACGCACACAACAGACACCAGACACAAACAGACACAAACAGACACACAAACACATGACACACATGCACAACCACACAACAGACACCAGACACACACGACACAACAGACACCAGACACACACACACACAACCACACAACAGACACGCACACACACACAGACACAACAGACAGACACACATTCTCTCTGTCTCTCTCTCTGTCATCCGTCTCTCTCTCTCTCTCTCTCTCTCTCTCTCTCTCTCTCTCTCTGTCTCTCTCTGTCTCTGTCTCTCTCTCTCTCTCTCTCTCTGTTTCTTTCTCTCTCTCTCTCTCTCTCTCTCTCTCTCTCTCTCTCTCTCTCTCTCTCTCTCTCTCTCTCTCTCTCTCTCTCAAAGTTCAGAAAGTTCAGGAGAGAACAGTTTCCATGGAGGAAAGAGAATCGTGTTTTAATCAGACCGACTAAAGATGAAGAAGATGCACATGGAGGTTTTTTAATGAAAGCGCTCGCACATGATTCATTTTCTCAGAGATTTTAATCCTGCATGTGTGTGATTTCTCGCCCCCTGCTGCGTATACCGTGGTTATAATTAAAGCTCAGATGCTCGCCGGTCATCCCATAATTTAACTTCTGTCCAAAAGGAGAGGCTTTTTCAAAAAGCGTACCTTAAAAAAGGGTCTTTTTTCTTTTGGAATTGGTCGAGAATGGAGCGAGAACGCTGCTGTAACCACTAGGGCTGCCACCTCTTAGTCGATTAGTCGACTAATCGGTCGTTTTGGTCTTAGTCGAATAAGATTTCTTTAGTTGATAAGTCATTTTTTTATGCTTATTCGTGCTTAATTAGTCATTTCCAAGAAACTTATGAGCACATTTATGGTAAACACAAGATTTAAAGTGGTGCTTTTGCAGGATTAATTGTGGAGAAACTCAGTTTTACAGATGGTTAATAAACTACATTTAAATTGTGCTTTTCTAGTCTTAAAGTGCCCATATTATGAAAATAACACTTTTTCTGGTGATTTGGGGTGTTCTTTTGTGTCTCTGGTGCTTCCACACACATACAAACTTTGAAAACAACCCATCCATGGTGTTCTGAGTGAGATACGGTTTCTGAATGTGTCCTGCCTTCAGTCTCCTGGTGAGCTGTTCAAAATCGGCTCGGACTGTGACGTCACAGTCCGAAATGAGCTGGCTAACCGCAACCGTTAGCTCGTAGCGTTAGCATTAGCATGCTACGTCATTCTCAATAGCAAAGCACTGCTACAACACACACAAGTTCACCATAATCTACAAAAGAACTACTTCCATGTGCGCCCTCATTTAGAAGTCTCCCAGCTAATCCTGCCTTGGAACTGACCAAAGTTGGAGAAACAGGCTTTCTTTTACTGTCTCTAGAGTTAGCTAGCTGACATGCTCTACATCTGAGCTACTGCGCATGTGCGAGTGCAATCAAAGATAGTACAGAAGAAGAAGATGAAAAGAGGTCTCACTCTGTAGCTAAAACAGAAACCAGGTGAAAAGAGGATCTGCAGCAGTGAGAGAGAGCTGTGCAGTACAACAACAATATGGTGTTTTTTGAAAATTAAACCATGTAAACCTATTCTGGTACAACCTTAAAATACAATTATGAACCTGAAAATGAGCATAATATGGGCGCTTTAACCACCTCTCTAAGCGCACAGCTCTGTCAATTAAATCAACTAATCGATTCGTCGACAAAATCGTATAAGTGTTAGTCGACTAAGAATTTCTTTAGTCGAAGACAGCCCTAGTAACCACGAAGGATCTGGTGGTTCACGGTTAGAGATGCTCTGAAAGGTAGCCTGGTGAGAGCGTCCTGATCTGGCGAGCTCCAGTTCTCCACTCCCAGATCAGTCTGGCATCTTGAGATTAGAGAAAATTTGGAGCCGTCGCCAAACGACCGACCAATCAGCGTTGGTTTAGGTGGTGATAGACAGATGGTTCATCCAATCAGCTAACCAGTATTTTCAGCCAGCGGTAGCCCTAATTCTGTTAGCCGCTCGCTAATGCTTTTTCCTCTTGGATCCTTCTTTTGGATTATGGTCCAGGAACCTGAAATGGGGTCTTTTATTCCTAAATTCTCGTTACACAAACGGCAAATCTCCTTTACCGACATGCTGCTAGCTCGCTGAGCTAACGAGCTATGCTTTGCCTGCAGCAGCAGCAGAGGTAGCCTGGCTCGTGGTTGTATTTTCATACACTTCGTTGATCTGATTGGTTGATTCGGCCCAGTCTATCACCAACTATAGGTGGTAGATAGACAGATGGTTTATCCAATCAGCTAACCAGGATTTTCACCCCCTTCCCAAAAGGTCCCAGATGGATATGGAGGCTCCAAGCAGAGCTTTCTCCCTAGTCGACCTAATGGAAGTTTATACTGGTGTGTGCGTCCATCTTGTAGCAGGGCCGAAGTGTGTGTGTGTGTGTGTGTGTGTGTGTGTGTGTGTGTGTGTGTGTGTGTGTGTGTGTGATTGTGTGTAAAGGTGTTAACGAGATAACAACCTTTCGTGAACTTGTGAATTTTCGTCCAGCCGTTTTCCCTCATTTTCATGGAGACAGAGGCTGTGTGTGTGTGTGTGTGTGTGTGTGTGTGTGTGTGTGTGTGTGTGTGTGTGTGTGTGTGTGTGTGTGTGTGTGTGTGTGTGTGTGTGTGTGTGTGTGTGTGTGTGTGTGTGGCCTATGTGGAGAGACGGAGGAGAGCAGGGAAAGGAAATGCAGCTGAACGAATACGCTGCGTGTTTTAAATAGTGTTAAAAAAAATGCAAAATGTGTCGGCCGGTGTTGATTGGGTGGCGCACCGCCACAAATTAGTATGTGTGTGTGTGTGTGTGTCTCTGTTGTGTGTGTGTGTGTGTGTGTGTCTCTGTGTGTGTGTGTGTGTGTGTGTGTCTCTGGTGTGTATGTGTCTGTTGTGTGGTTCTCTGTGCATCTGTTGTGTCTGTGTGTGTGTGTGCGTGTCTCTGTTGTGTGTGTGTGCGTGTCTCCGTTGTGTGTGTGTGTCTCTGTTGTGTGTGTGTGTGTGTGTGTGTGTGTGTGTGTGTGTGTGTGTGTGTGTGTGTGTGTGTGTGTGTGTGCATCTGTTGTGTGTGTATGTTTGTCTGTTGTGTGGTTGTGTGTGTCTGTTGTGTGTGTGTGTGTGTGTGTTGTGTGGTTCTCTGTGCGTCTGTCGTGTGTGTGTGTGTCTGTTGTGTGTGTGTGTGTGTGTCTGTTGTGTGTGTGTGTGTGTGTGTCTGTTACTTGTGTGAGTCTGTTGTGTGTGTGTATGTGTCTGTTGTGTGGTTCTCTGTGCATCTGTTGTGTCTGTGTGTGTGTCTGTTGTGTGTGTGTGTGTGTGTCTGTTGTGTGTGTGCATCTGTTGTGTGTGTGTGTGTCTGTTGTGTGTGTCTGTTGTGTTTGTGCATCTGTTGTGTGTGTATGTTTGTCTGTTGTGTGTGTGTTCAGCAGGGTCAGGAAAGGCTTTCCGGAACAGATGGAGGACACACGCACGTACACACACACGCCAGAGAAATCCATGTGACATCCTGGGTGATATTTGGCCAGCATAGGACTATGTAACACACACACACACACACACACACACACACACACACACACACACACACACACACACACACACACACACACACACACACACACACACAGCAGCTAATTTGTCTTCATTGACAGCAGAACAAATGCTAGCAGTCCACGTCTAGTTCAGGTCTTTACTTCAGTCCAACTCTGTGATTCTGTTTTGTCATTATGTACCATCTTGTTATTCTACTATTATTCAGAATAATAGTGGAATAATGTAAACAACCCAGAGAGGTTCCCCCCCCCCACACCTATCCCAGAATGCATCTGTGGTGTAGCCAGACCTTACTGTGCAGCGCTGTGGAGGAAGCAGACAAATGAGCAACTCTCCCAATTCTCCTCACATCCGACTCCACGTTCAATCTCCAGCCGGCACCTCTCTGCTCCACACACACACACCCCAAACACCTAATGCAGTCCCAACGTTTTGGGCATTTTTCACTGCAGGGATAACAGGAGGAGGGTGGGGGTGGGTGGGGGAGAAAATTGCCTTGCAAAGTCTTTCAGCGTTCACAGCCCACTGATCAGCTCGGACAGCAGACCCAAAGCCGCTGTCGCCGCTGCTGTAGCACAAACAGAGCAAGACACACAACAAACGCTGGCGCTAGATACAGTCTCGCATCGCCAGACCTTCCTCGTCTGTTCCACAGCGCAAAAGGCCGCCCAAAAAAAAAAAAAAAAGTCAAATTTAAAAGGCAGCTGACCACATTTAAGACCATTTTATACCAACATTGAAATTTAAGACGTGTATCACAACATCAAAAGACGTCAGAGTACGGCCCACTTGCAACCGGGGGGGGGGGGGACTCTGGAGGATCCTACAGCTTGAGTTTCGAGGGACCAGCAGCTTCAAATACCTGTTTGCTGCTTTGTAGTAGGGGTGTTTTACTTTGCAATACTGTATCGATTCTCAAAAAGGCAATATAGATTTCTTTTCTTTTTTTTTTATAAAAAACATTTTTTAAATTATTATATTTTTAAAACGTTAAAAAATAGTTGTTCACAAAGACAGTGGTTCACGTTTATGTCGTGTTTAAACCCCCTACCGCTAGATGGCTATGCTGAGACGCACCACTAGTTTCCTCGCCTAACAGTGCCTAGCAGGGCCTAGCAGTACCTAGCAGTGCCTAATGGGCCTAGCAGTGCCTAGCAGGGCCTAGCAGGGCCTAACAGTACCTAGCAGGGCCTAACAGGGCCTAGCAGTGCCTAACAGTGCCTAGCAGGGCCTAGCAGGGCCTAGCAGGGCCTAACAGGGCCTAACAGTACCTAGCAGGGCCTAACAGTACCTAGCAGGGCCTAACAGTACCTAGCAGTGCCTAGCAGGGCCTAACATGGCCTAACAGGGCCGCAGGGCCTAGCAGGGCCTAGCAGGGCCTAGCAGGGCCTAGCAGTGCCTAACGGGGCCTAGCAGGGCAGCAGGGCCTAGCAGTGCCTAGCAGGGCCGCAGGGCCTAGCAGGGCCTAGCAGTGCCTAACGGGGCCTAGCAGGGCCTAGCAGTGCCTAGCAGGGCCTAGCAGGGCCTAGCAGGGCCTGACTTTTTGCTAGAAGCTAACAGTGTAGTTATGGCTGAACTTTGGCCTACTTTAGCATATCAACATTAGTTCACTAAGAACCACAATCCACAATCAAACTGGCAGTTTGATTTTCTGTGTACTGAATTGTTTACCTAAAATAAACTTCTTTGACTTTTATGAACATCGTGTCTTTATATCGCCTTACGCACAGTATCGCAATATATTGAATCGTGACCCATGCATCGTGATACGTATCGTATCGCCAGATTCTTGCCAACACACAGCCCTACTCTGTAATGGCACGTTAGCAGCCGCTCTCTTAATCCGATGAATTCATCTGGCAGAAACCTTCCTCATTCTGCCTTCATCTGCACAAACCTGTGTGTGCTCTGAATCAGCCACACATCTCTTCATGTAACTGGCCCTGTTAACATGTATTTGATAGAAATATCTTTTGATTTCAGTAAATATGACCTATCCTAGTGCTGCAACTTCACCCCAGAGTCCACCGAAGTGTAGGTGTGAAAGCGCCCTAAGATAACATGCTACAGTTTTTTTTTGTACTGTACACCACAGACCCTTCCCTCCATAACTCTGAGGATTCACTTTCTGCACACATGCGTCTCTGATCCAAACATTATGGACCCCCCCCCCCGCCCCACAGATGTCCCTTCAGTCCAGTCGCTGTATCCTTTGATTTGGACTTCCCGCAGCAGCGTCTCTCCTCCACATCAAAGCCTCCGCTCACTTCGACTAGCCCTACATTTGCATTTTTTTTCCCAGCCAATTAAAAAGCAGAGGTCGGCCTTGTTTACATCTGCTGCAGTTTCCTCGGTGTGACATTAGAAAACTCCCAGGAAACCGTCACCGTGGATGTGGCTTTATGCAGAAATAAACAGAAATACACATGTTGCGGTGACGTTCGGGAAAATGGTTGAAAGTTTTGCACATCAGATCGTTTTAAAGGGGTGGTTCACAATTTTGGACGTAGGACCTCTTTACCAGGTTAGCCAGTGTGTTATTTATCAGTGGAGACCGTTTTAAAGTCTGTTCGTTGTGTGTTCAGAGCCGTCGGACTTCATTTTGGGCGAACCTGAATTGCTGGGTCGGAGGGCGGGGCAGTCGGACTCAATGACCCATCTGATTGGTGGAGCGCTAACCCGGAAACGACGAGCGCTGGGGCCCTGTTAGGTACTGTTAGTGACGAACGCCTCTCAAAATCTGCCGAAAATCTTTTAAACTGACCTTTGTCGATCTAAAATGAAGACAGCAACTCAGCAACTGCACAGCCTGTTTCTCTCTTGAAAGGTCCCATGACATGGTGCTCTTTGGATGCTTTTATATAGGCCTTAGTGGTCCCCTAATACTGTATCTGAAGTCTCTTTTATATAGACCTTAGTGGTCCCCTAATACTGTATCTGAAGTCTCTTTTATATAGGCCTTAGTGGTCCCCTAATACTGTATCTGAAGTCTCTTTTATATAGGCCTTAGTGGTCCCCTAATACTGTATCTGAAGTCTCTTTTATATAGACCTTAGTGGTCCCCTAATACTGTATCTGAAGTCTCTTTTATATAGGCCTTAGTGGTCCCCTAATACTGTATCTGAAGTCTCTTTTATATAGACCTTAGTGATCCCCTAATACTGTATCTGAAGTCTCTTTTATATAGGCCTTAGTGGTCCCCTAATACTGTACCTGAAGTCTCTTTTATATAGGCCTTAGTGGTCCCCTAATACTGTATCTGAAGTCTCTTTTATATAGACCTTAGTGGTCCCCTAATACTGTATCTGAAGTCTCTTTTATATAGACCTTAGTGGTCCCCTAATACTGTATCTGAAGTCTCTTTTATATAGGCCTTAGTGGTCCCCTAATACTGTATCTGAAGTCTCTTTTATATAGACCTTAGTGGTCCCCTAATACTGTATCTGAAGTCTCTTTTATATAGACCTTAGTGGTCCCCTAATACTGTATCTGAAGTCTCCTTTTATATAGGCCTTAGTGGTCCCCTAATACTGTATCTGAAGTCTCTTTTATATAGGCCTTAGTGGTCCCCTAATACTGTATCTGAAGTCTCTTTTATATAGGCCTTAGTGGTCCCCTAATACTGTATCTGAAGTCTCTTTTATATAGGCCTTAGTGGTCCCCTAATACTGTATCTGAAGTCTCCTTTTATATAGGCCTTAGTGGTCCCCTAATACTGTATCTGAAGTCTCTTTTATATAGGCCTTAGTGGTCCCCTAATACTGTATCTGAAGTCTCTTTTATATAGACCTTAGTGGTCCCCTAATACTGTATCTGAAGTCTCTTTTATATAGACCTTAGTGGTCCCCTAATACTGTATCTGAAGTCTCTTTTATATAGGCCTTAGTGGTCCCTAATACTGTATCTGAAGTCTCTTTTATATAGACCTTAGTGGTCCCCTAATACTGTATCTGAAGTCTCTTTTATATCTGAAGTCTGAAGTTTTCAGTTACATCCACCTGTAACACTGTCACGTAGAAACTACATTTATATCAGACTATTTAGCAATGGCAAAATACATTTCAGGACATTATGAGTGAATAATTTGAATTAGTCATAAAAAAAAAACGTATATCAGCACCTATTAAATTGTTACAGCCTTAGACATATACACACACACACACACACACACACACACACACACACACGCAAGTCTGGATTACTATCTTTGTGGGGACATATCATTGACATAATGCATTCCCTAGCCCCTTACCCTAACCTTAACCATCCCAACTAAATGCCTAACCTTAACCCTTATCCTAACCTTAACCATCACAACTAAATGCCTAACCTTAACCCTTACCCTCACCCTAACCATAACCTAATTCTAACCCTAATCCTAAAACCAAGTCTTAACCCTCAAACAGCCCTTTAAACTCGTGGGGTCCAGCATTTTGGTCCCCAACCTAGGCCGGCTGTAGACCCCACAAGTATACTGTAGTCCCCGTCGGTTTTGGACCCCACGAATATAGTAAAATAGGTAACACACACACACACACACACACACACACACACACACACACACACACACACACACACACACACACACACACACACACACACACACACATACTTAGATTGAAAGCAAATGCACAGAACGAAACAGGGATCAATATGTTGTTCAACACGGTGAAACATCACACACTTGACGTTAGAGCCACACACACACACACACACACACACACACACACACACACACACACACACACACACACACACACACACACACACACACACACACACACACACACACACACACACACACACACACACACACACACACACACCTACTTCAGTCTGTGGATCGAACGGTGCAGCAGAGTTTGCTGATCCAGAGAGAAGGGGACCGGCTGGATGAACGGGTTGGTGGGCGATCAGGTTCGGGTCACGGGCTGATGTGTCCCAGACCGATTCTTCCGCAGCTTTGAACACGGAGGAGGAAGGGATCGATGAGGGGGGGGGTGGTGGGTTAGATCAGGAGGCCTTGATCCACCAGGCAGAAAGGAGACAGAGGAAAACTCAATCTGCAGCTCACAGCGGCCATTCAAAGTGAGAAAACAACCGACACACACACACACCTACACACACACACACACACACACACACACACACACACACACACACCTACACACACACACACACACACACACACACACACACACACACACACACCCACACACACACACACACACACCTGCACACACACACACACACACCTACACACACACACACACACACACACACACACACACACACCTACACACACACACACACACACACATACACACACACACACCTACACACACAACTTTCTGCAACTAGTTCTCACTCCATCCAGTCAGGGTGTACAAACTTTTTGCTGAAAGGCGCACACACACACACACACACACACACACACACACACACACACACACACACACACACACACACACACACACACACACACACACACACACATATAAAACTAACTCGTGTCGACGCAGGGACTACTTTCTGCAACTATAGTTCTCACTCCATCCAGTCAGGGTGTACAAACTGTTTGCTGAAAGACACACACACACCCACACACACACACACACACACACACACACACACACACACACACACACACACACACACACACACACACACACACACACACACACACACACACACACACACACACACACACACACACACAAAACACAAAAACAATATATTACACAATAATAATACAATAATAAAAACTACTTTCTGCAACTAGTTCCTACTCCATCCAGTCAGGGTGTACAAACTGTTTGCTGAAAGACACGCCACGCACTACACACACACACACACACACACACACACACACACACACACACACACACACACACACACAACACACACAACAACAAAAACACACAAAAACAAAAACACAAAACACACACACACACACACACACACACAGATATGTGCACAATCTCCTGTTACAGTACAATGTCTCACACTGTAGGAAAGTTTGGATTGGGCTTCCAGCCAACGCTGCGTCTATAAAGTAGGGGTGTGAATCACCAGAGGCCTCACGATACGATATCATCACCATACTTACATCACGATACGATATTATTGCGATTTTTCAAACATATTGCAGTATTCTGCGATATATTGCAATGTATTACCTTTTTTCAAACTGCAAATTTTTCCCAGTTTCAAATGATGTCCCCAAAAGGAAACTTTGTCAACATCTGTTTTATCTAAAAGATCCATTTCTCTGTCTGTTCATCTCACTTCAATTGTATTGCTGCAAAAATCAGACTGTCAAGCAGACAATCTGACCAACACATATATAATAATAGATCCATACTTGGCGTCTGTGTATCGATACGGTATTGCCACGAAAAATATCGCGATACTACGCTGTATCGATCTACTGTGAAGACCCTTCCACACACCTAAAGGACCAGACAGCTACGGGAGCAAGAAACATAAAACACACACGAATGATAAAGAGATTAAAAGGTGCAGCAACTGGAAAATAGTCAACTATTAATAAAGAAGTAGGAGTAGGGATGTAGCGATTAGCGGTGTAACGGTAAACCACGAGAAAAATGTTGACGATAACAGTCAAGTTGTTTGGTCTCTAAATTGTGGATCAGTGTTTCCAAAAAAAAAAAAGCCAAGAATAAATTATCAGAATAGCTCTAGACTTTATGTGAAGTCTTTAAAGCGTAACTCTCGCCAAAATGCAGCCTAGGGTCTTTCTGTGAATGGACCCGAGTCAAACTTTCCTTTAAAAGCATAATTAGGACAGACTAGACACTTTTAAAAAGGTCCCATGGCATGAAAATGTCCCTTTATGAGGTTTTTTTTAACATTAATATGAGTTCCCCCCCCCAGCCTGCCTATGGTCCCCCAGTGGCTAGAAATGGTGATAGGTGTAAACCGAGCCCTGGGTATCCTGCTCTGCCTTTGAGAAAATGAAAGCTCAAATGGACCAATCAGGAATCTTCTCCTTATGAGGTCAGATACAGTATTAGGGGACCACTAAGGTCTATATAAAAGAGACTTCAGATACAGTATTAGGGGACCACTAAGGTCTATATAAAAGAGACTTCAGATACAGTATTAGGGGACCACTAAGGTCTATATAAAAGAGACTTCAGATACAGTATTAGGGGACCACTAAGGTCTATATAAAAGAGACTTCAGATACAGTATTAGGGGACCACTAAGGTCTATATAAAAGAGACTTCAGATACAGTATTAGGGGACCACTAAGGTCTATATAAAGAGACTTCAGATACAGTATTAGGGGACCACTAAGGCCTATATAAAAGAGACTTCAGATACAGTATTAGGGGACCACTAAGGTCTATATAAAAGAGACTTCAGATACAGTATTAGGGGACCACTAAGGCCTATATAAAAGCATCCAAAGAGCACCATGTCATAGGACCTTTAAGATTGACCGTATTCTCGTTTTTTGGTCAAATGGCCTTTAGAATGGGAGTGCTAGGGGCGCTACTACGATAGCATCAACATAGCTATTTTTAAACCAATCAGAAGGCTCGACACAACATGAGACTTTGCTCCAAGTATCACCAGGGGATCTACACCTTAACTCAGCATGTGTGTGTGGTGTGTTTGAGTGAGTGTGTGTGCGTGTGGTGTGATGTGTGTGCGTATCTCTGCGTGTCTTTGCGTGTGTGTCTGTGTGTGGTGTGAGTATGTGTGCGTGTGTTTGTGTGTGTGTGTGTGTGTGTGTTTCTGTGTGAGATTAATTGAATAGTTGACAACTAATGGATTAATCGTTAATCTTTGCAGGTCTACATAAAACAAGCTCATTAAAGCTGAAGCTATTAGATGATTCATTGACAGAAACTAATTGACACTTATTTTATTGACAAAATAAAATGTTTCAAGCTGAAATGCCAAAATGTTCTGCTGCTTTTCTTTGTTTTATGTGACAGTAAACTGAATAAGACACAATTACACACACACACACACACACACACACACACACACACACACACACACACACAGCAGTGCGGTTGACCTTTACATTAAAAGACAGCAGGACATCAATAAACAGGATGTGTCTCTGACCTTTCACACATCATCTGCTAAAGAACATACATACCACACACACACACACACAGAGAGAGAGAGAGCACACACACACACACACACACACACACACACACACACAGAGACACACACACACACACAGAGAGAGAGAGAGAGAGAGAGAGAGAGAGACACACACACACACACACACAGAGACACACACACAGAAAGAGAGAGAGAGACACACACACACAAACACACACAGAGAGAGAGAGAGAGAGAGAGAGAGAGAGAGACACACACACACACAGAGAGAAAGAGAGAGAGACACACACACAGAGAGAGAGAGACACACACACACACAAACACACACAGAGAGAGAGAGAGAGAGAGAGAGACACACACACACACAGAGAGAGAGAGAGAGACACACACACACACAGAGAGAGACACACACACACACAAACACAGAGAGAGAGAGAGAGAGAGAGAGACACACACACACACACAGAGAGAGAGAGAGAGACACACACACACACAGAGAGAGACACACACACACACAAACACAGAGAGAGAGAGAGAGAGAGAGAGAGAGAGAGAGAGAGATAGAGAGAGAGACACACACACACACACACAGAGACACACACACACACACAGAGACACACACACACACAAACACAGAGAGAGAGAGAGAGAGAGAGAGAGAGAGAGAGAGAGAGCACACACACACACACACACACACACACACACACACAGACACACACACACACACAAACACAGAGAGAGAGAGAGAGAGAGAGAGACACACACACACACACGTAACGTATTTCATTTCAGGAAGATGTCGTGTACCAGAGTATCTTTTACTGTAACAGAGTATTTTAACTCTGTGATATTAGTACTTTTATCTGAGTACTTCCTCCAACACTAATAACAGATACATGAATGAAAACATAAAACAAGGAGAGAACAAAGGAAATAAACGAGGAGGAAAGACAGAAAAAAGGAAGGAAGGAAGGAAGGAAGAGACAAAGAATCAAGGAAGGAAGGAAGAAATAAAGAAGGAAGGAAGAGACAAAGAAGGAACGAAGGAAGGAGACACTGAAGGAAGGAAGGAGGAGACAAAGAAGGAAGGAAGAGACAAAGTAGGAAGGAGGAGACAACGAAGGAAGGAAGGAGGAGACAAAGAAGGAAGGAGGAGACAAAGAAGGAAGGAAGGAAGGAAGGAATGAAGGGAGGAGGAGACAAGGAAACAAACAAACAAACAAACAAACGAAGGAGAAAAGAAACAAGAGGAGGAAGGAAACAAGGAAAGACAGAAGAGGGGACTGGGTGTAATATCACCTGACAGAAAGGTCATACACACGTGCACAGTGCACACAGTAACACAGCACGTGCATGCATGATGACCTACATGCACTGTTGGGATATTGTGCTGCATCATCAGCTGTGTGTCTGTGTACATTTCCCTCATAATAACAACAATAACAACAATAACAACAAGCCAACTTTAGAGCCGCGCTGCTGTCAGTGTGACTGTTTGTAGCACAGCAGCTAACATGCTGCCCCATAACAAGCACCGTTTGGAGGGGAATAAAGCGGCTGTGTGAGGCGACATGCTGCCGGTGTGTGTCCTGAAGTCCGCCCCTATAACCTCCCAGCATCGCCCATTCATAAAAACGTACCGTACGTGTGTAAACGGGCACTTTTTAAGAGGTTAAAACCAAAGCTAAACTCACCTTCTGTCACACTCCAGCGTTGAGCTGCAGTCCAGTCGGCGGGAACGCGCCTGTGTGTCTTCTGTGTTTTATATCGTGTTAAAAATTATTTAGAATTTTTTTTGTGGTTAATTGTAAAGACGGTAGAGTCTGTCAATGTGAAAACTTTGAGTAAAATCAACGCAGAAGGATAGTAAGAGAAGGTAACGCGGGGTATTTATATACAGGCGCTGTTGTGGACGCGCGTCACTAAGGGTCCTGACGCTTCCAACGGTCAAGGATCAGCGTTAGCGACATCATGGCGGCGTCCACACGAGCGCAGGTGATCTCTCTTTACAGGATGATGCTGACGGAGAGCAAGAAGTTCCCCTCGTACAACTACAGGTAAGACGTGGCGTCGGACTCACCTGAGGTCGCGTGTCTGTCCGTTTGAACCGAGTGTCGGCGGCTTGGAAAGATGCTAATGTGGCTAGCGGCTAACGGCTGTGTTTACATCAGCCACAGTGACGTCAGCGCTGTTATTCAACGCTCACTAAACTAAAGTAAAAGTACTTAATACTACACTGTGGACATACTCTGTAACAGGTGACCGTACTGCATTCAAAACATGACTTAAGTAGAAGTACGTGATCAGCACAACGTAGTAAAGTAGTGTGTATTAATGTTCCCTGTCAGTGTTTTAGTATTATATCTGATGTTTCTGGGTTAAAGTAGTAGTAGTAGTAGTAGTAGTAGTAGTAGTAGTAGTAGTAGTAGTCGTCAAGATGCAGATACACACATATGTACAAAACAGTCATCATAAAACAGAAATATAAAGATTGATATGAGTATAAAGTAAGTATAAATATTCAATATGCCATCTAAACCACACACATGTACACATACACATCCACTCACACACACGCACGCATGCGCACACATATGTATACACACATGCACGTACACAAGCACACATCTACACAAACATGTACACAAACACACATATGTGCACGCACACACACATACCTATGTACAAACACACACAAATGTTCACACACACATGTACACACACATCCACTCACACACACGCATGCGCACACATGTACACAAGCTCACATATCTACACAAACATATGTACACACACACACACAGATGTACACAAGCACACATATCTACACAAACATATGTACACACACACACACAGATGTACACAAGCACACATATCTACACAAACATATGTACACACACATACACAAGCACACATATCTACACAAACATATGTACACACACACACAGATGTACACACACACACACATATTTGTGCACACACCCCCACACACACACATACGTATGTACAAACACACAAATGTACACACACACACACAATGTACACGCACACATTCGCACCCATGCGCACACATAGGTACACACCCCCACACACATGTACACAAGCACACATATCTACACACAAATGTACACACACGTACACAAGCACACATATCTACACACAAATGTACACACACGTACACAAGCACACATATCTACACACAAATGTACACACACGTACACAAGCACACATATCTACACAAACATATGTACACACACACACACATATGTGCACACACACAAACGTATGTACAAACACACACATATGTACACACACAACACAAACACCGACATATGTATACACATATGTGCACACACACATATATACCAGCACACACACACATATGTACACACGCATATATACCAACACACACATATGTACACACACATATATACCAACACACACATATGTACACATACACATGTACACACACATATATACCAACACACACACACATTTGTACACACACATGTACACAAGCACACATATCTACACAAACTTATGTACACACAGACACATCTGTATACACACAACACAAACACCGACCTATGTATACACATATGTGCGCACACACATATATCCCAGCACACACACACATATATACACACACATAAATACCAGCACACACACACATATGTGCACACACACACATATATACCAGCACACACACACACATGTACACACACACATATATACCAGCACACACACACACATATATACCAGCACACAAACACACACACATATGTACACACACACATATATACCAGCACACACACACATATGCACACACGCATATATACCAGCGCACACACACACATATATACCAGCACACAAACACACACACATATGTACACACACATATATACCAGCACACACACACATATGTGCACACACACACACACATATATACCAGCACACACACACACATATGTACACACACATATATACCAGCACACACACACATATGTACACACGCATATATACCAGCGCACACACACACATATGTACACACACATATATACCAGCACACACACACATATGTGCACACACATATATACCAGCGCACACACACACATATGTACACACACATATATACCAGCACACACACACATATGTACACACACATATATACCAGCACACACACACATATGTGCACACACACACACACACATATATACCAACACACACACATGTGCCCTATTCCAGGCTGCCCAATGTGGGGCCTGTGGGCCCAGTTTGGGCCGTGCTGCCTTTGTTTTGGCCCTCCATGACATACTGACAGCTGATTCTACCTCCTTCATTTTTAAAATAAAAATCGTACGTTTTGTGCCGCTAAGAAGTAATTATGTGAGTTTTACGGCAACGTAAAGCACAGAGCTTAACTTCCTGTTCAATCAAAACGTACAAAATCTACGAAGAATTACAGAATTCTTCAACATCCACGTTTATTTTTGGCCCATTGCCTTCCATCCAGATACTAGACTCACAGTACGGGGGGGGTGGAGCTAGACTCTCAGTACAGGGGGGGAGGAGCTAGACTCTCAGTACAGGGGGGGGGGAGCTAGACTCTCAGTACAGGGGTGGAGCTGACTCTCAGTACGGGGGAGGATCGGAGTCTCTCAGTACAGGGCCCGGAGCTAGACTCTCCAGTACAGGGGGGAGCTAGACTCTCAGTATGGGGGTGGAGCTAGACTTTCAGTACAAGGGGGCGGAGCTAGACTCTCAGTACAGGGGGGCGGAGCTAGCCGGAGCTAGACTCTCAGTATGGGGGGGGTGGAGCTAGACTCTCAGTACAAGGGGGCGGAGCTAGACTCTCAGTACAGGGGGGCGGAGCTAAACGGAGCTAGACTCTCAGTACAAGGGGGGAGGAGCTAGACTCTCAGTACAGGGGGGCGGAGCTAGACTCTCAGTACAGGGGGGCGGAGCTAGACGGAGCTAGACCCTCAGTACAGACACATACCCAGACACAGACACAAAGACACACACACACATGTTATAATGAGCCACTTGTTGAGCCAACATGTCAAATTACACACAAAGAAAAGACACATTTTTTGACAAGTTTGTATTTAAGAACAATGAAAAAAAACAGTCAAGTAAAAAAAGAAACATTTCAGCACCACGGACAGCGACAGCTGATGGACAGCGATGGTGCTGAACAGGCCAAGTCAATCAGTGGCACACTATATAATTGACATGTGCAATATTATATATATAGAACATAAAGTTTGTTTACAACTCTGTAGGCAGTGACACACAGGCTCCAGGTGCTGGAATAAACTCATTCTGAGTGACGAAATTATTCATAACGAAAATATAATTATTTTTAAGCACCCACGCTATCGCCCCTACTGGCTGGCGCACGCAGTTTCAGTTGGTTTGTTGAACGTACTGCTCAGTCTTGTTAGTTAGGTGGACATTTTTAGCAGTCGGTTTATTTGGATCTGAATGTGATGTTGAATGAAGTCTCTTCTGGAGCCGACCTGGACCTTTTCTAATTTGGCTCTCTGTTGGCCCACGATTGGGATTTCTTTTAACGGTTCAAGAAGTGAAAGAAAATTAGCCTGACAAG
>NC_053133.1:27804728-27812228 GCF_010015445.1 Perca fluviatilis
AAAGCGCCGCTTGGTCCGGTGCCTTTGGCGTTCTGGAGATTATGCATCTCCCTTTGCCCGTGTCTTTCTGGTGAAATTAATTCTGATTTTCTATATATATTTTTTTTAAGAATGAAGGAATATGTGGACTTGTTTGTCCAGTATGTGGTGGTAAACGGTGTGTGTGCCGCTGCTGGGTTGTTGTGGAATGACCTGAATGTGCCAGACATCGCTGCAGGCTGTTTTCGGTTATTCTCTGACTAGAATAACAGCTGATGCTGGCGCTCCCAGCACTTCCTGGGAGGAGAGGGGGGGGGGAGTTAGGATGAACTTAGACAGCCTTGTCACTGAGAGGGAGGGAGGGGCAGAGAGGGAGGGGAAACGGAGAGGGAGAGGGAGAGAGAGAGAGGGGGAGAGACAGACAGAGAGGGAGAGAGGGAGGGAAACGGAGAGGGAGAGGGAGAGAGAGAGAGGGGGAGAGACAGACAGAGAGGGAGAGAGAGAGAGTTAGAGAGAGACAGTGAGAGCGAGGGAGAGAGAGAGGCATATAGAGAGAAAAGAGACAGACGGAGAGAGAGGGAGAGACAGAGAGAGGGAGAGACAGACAGAGAGGGGGGGAGAGAGACCGACAGAGGGGGAGAGACAGGGAGAGACAGAGGGAGAGAGACAGGGAGAGAGAGACAGACAGAGGGGGAGAGAGAGAGAGTTAGAGAGAGACGGGGAGAGCGAGGGAGAGAGAGATATAGAGAGAAAAGAGACAGACAGACAGAGAGACAGGGAGACGGAGAGACAGACAGACAGACAGCGAGAGGGAGAGACAGACAGACAGAGAGGGGGAGAGAGAGACCGACAGAGAGGGAGAGACAAGGAGAGATGGAGACAGACAGAGGGGGAGAGAGAGACAGGGATAGCGAGGGAGAGAGAGAGACATATAGAGAGAAAAGAGACAGACAGAGGGAGAGAGAGAGAGAGAGGGACAGACAGACAGACAGACGGAGAGGGGGATAGAGAGACCGACAGAGGGAGAGAGAGAGAGGGAGAGAGAGACCGACAGAGGGGGAGAGGCAGGGAGAGATGGAGACAGACAGACAGAGGGGGAGAGAGAGAGAGTTAGAGAGAGAGACAGGGAGAGAGAGAGACATATAGAGATAAGAGACAGACAGACAAAGAGAGGGAGAGACAGAGAGGGAGAGAGAGAGAGAGAGTTAGAGAGAGACAGGGAAAGTTAGTGAGAGAGAGAGGGAGATAGAGACAGACAGACAGAGAGGGAGAGACAGAGAGGGGGAGAGAGAGCGAGTTAGAGAGAGACAGGGAAAGGGAGTGAGAGAGACATATAGAGAGAAAAGAGACAGAAACAGAGAGAGAGAGAGAGATGTTGTCTGCTTTGGCAACAACATGTTTTCTTTGTTCATGCCAATAAAGCAAATTGAATTGAGAGAGAGAGACAGACACAGAGAGAGAGAGAGAGAGAGAGAGAGAGAGAGAGAGAGAGACAGAGAGAGAGAGAGAGAGAGCATGGAAATAAAGAGAAGTGAGATGAAACCTCCATGGTTCTCAGCAGGACCATTAGATCTCTGCAGCAGCAGCTGAATATCAACAGGAAACGCAACATCAACACACAAATGGCCGTTTTTTAAAGCACAAATCGGGAGAGTTTGGGCTCTTTATGAACGTCATATTTCAGCACCGGGAAGAAATGAGAAGCGTTCCAGAGACGAAAAGTAACGGTGCTCTGAAGCCTCGAGTCTGACCTTCTCCGTTAAACCGGATGGGACTAGTTTTAACGAGAGGGAAGCTGGTAGGGCTCTGCTCGACTGAAGAAGTACTCGTTCAGTTGTACCGACTGATCGATTAGTTGATTTAAATCGACAGATCTGTAAATCTGAGTTTCTCCGCAAAGAGTCATGCTAAAATGATGCATATATTTAATAAGATGACGCCTCCTTTGCATATTTAAACACAACATTTCAGAAAACGTGTAATGCAACAAATAACTGCCTTAATGGAAGTAATCAAAGTAGGTTTCACGGTGATATCTCCTCCTCTATCCTTCCCCTCTATCCTTCCCCTCCACCCTTCCACCCTCCCCTCTATCCTTCCATCCTTTCCCTCCATCCTTCCCTCTAACCTTTCCTCCTCCTCATCCTTCCCTCTATCTCCTTCCCCTCCATCCTTCCTCCACTTTCTCTCCTATCCTTCCTCCTCATCCTTCTATCCTTCCCTCTATCCTTCCCTCCTATCCTTCCCCTCTCCACCCTTCCCCTCCCCCTCATCCTTCCCTCCCACCCCTTCCTCCATCCTTCCCCTCCATCCTTTCCATCCTTCCCTCTATCTTCCCCTCCATCCTTCCCCTCTATCCTTCCCCTCTCATCCTTCCTCCACCTCCCTCCTATCCTTCCCCCTATCCCTTCCCTCTATCCTTCCCCCCATCCTTCCCTCTACCCTTCCCCTCTATCCTTCCCCTCTACCCTTCTCTCCTTCCCCTCCATCCTTCCCCTCCACCCTTCCTCTCTATCCTTCCCCTCCATCCTTCTCCTCTATCCTTTCCCCTCTATCCTTCCCCTCTCCCTTCCCCCTCCACCCTTCCCCCTCCACCCTTCCCCTCCATCCTTCCCCTCTATCCCTCCATCCTTTCCCTCCACCCCTTCCCCTCCACCCTTCCCACCCCTTCCCCTCTATCCCTTCCCCTCTATCCTTCCCTCCATCCTTCCCTCCACCCTTCCTCTCTATCCTTCCCCTCCATCCCTTCCCCTCTATCCCCTCCCCCCTCATCCTTCCCCTCCACCCTTCCCCTCCACCCTTCCCCTCCACCCTTCCCCTCTATCCTTCCCCTCCACCCTTCCCCTCTATCCTTCCCCTCCATCCTTCCCCTCCATCCTTCCCCTCCACCCTTCCCCTCCATCCTTCCCCTCCATCCTCCCCTCTTTAGCTCCCACTCTGTCTCACCTTCAAACAGCTCCACGCTCGTTTCCTCTGCAGCATCTAAATCAGATCCATCTCCCCTTTTTGATTGCTTTGGTCTTAAATCCTAAATCAGCCGCAGACACAAAGAAGGAGAGAAGATGGATGGGTTTGTCCCGAGCAGCGCTCGCTCTCTAACTTCTTCCAAGGTTAACGTTGTAGTTTTCCTCGACATCAGAGGAGCTGCCGGCTGAGATGAAGCCCGAGTCCGTCACCATTAAAATGCCGGAAATTAAACCAATAATCATTTTCACTTCAGCGGCTCCATCTGCTGCCAGCAGAATAACTTCCTATTGGTCTGTTCTGATTTACTTCCCCGTCTGTGTTTTATAGCTGTGGCCTCAGAGGTCATCGTGTCTGCTGCTGCCCGAGGTCCAAACACACACACACACACACAAAAACACACACACCGCTACGTTTTGATTTTTAAGTGTTTGAGTTTTGAGCCAAAGTGATCTCTGTGCACACAAATGTTTTTAGCTCCAGTAGATCTAACCTCTGTTTAACTCTCCTGTTGTCTTTGGGTCAAATTAACCCATTTTTTTTATTTATTTTTTTTTTACGGTGAAAAAAGTGTCCAAAAAAGTGTGGGGAAAAAAAACTATCAAAAACTTTGCCAAAAGTGATAAAAACTTGTTAAAAAAAAAGTGAAAAAAATGTGTTTTAAAGTGACCAAAAATTTGAAAAAAGTAAGAAATAACAAACAGAAAATGTGACAAAAAACGTGTTAAAAAAAAAACATCAAAAACTTTGCCAAAGGTGACAAAAACTTGTTAAAAAAAGTGACAAATGTGTTAAAAGTGACCAAAAATTGTTAAAAGTGACCAAAAATTGTTAAAAGTGACCAAAAATTAAAAAAAGTGACCAAAAATTTAAAAAAGTAAGAAATAACAAACAGAAAGTGACAAAAAACGTGTTTAAAAAAAAACACATCAAAAACTTTGCCAAAGGTGACAAAAACTTTGCCAAAGGTGACAAAAACTTGTTTAAAAAAAAGTGACAAATGTGTTAAAAGTGACAAAAATTTGTTAAAACAAGTGACCAAAATTTTCAAAAAAGTAAGAAAAAACAAACAGAAAAAGTGACAACAAAATTGTTTCTGTCACTCCTCGAAAAAAATCTACAAAAATATCAGAAAAAAGTGACAAAAAGAAGAAGTTGCACAACACAAGGGTTAGAAATGGGGCTGCTCGATTATGGAAAAAAAAAAAAAAAAAAATATATATATATATATATATATATATATATATATATATATAATCACGATTATTTCAGCCAATATTGAAATCACGATAATTTAACGATTACTCGTTGACTTCTGGAAAGAAGGAAGGAAGGAAAGAAAGAGAGAGAAAGAAAAGGAAGGAAGGAAGGAAGGAAACAAGGAAACCTTCCTTCCTTGTTTCCTTGCTTCCTTCTTTCCTTCCTTCCTTCCTTCCTTCCTTCCTTCCTTCCTTCCTTCTTTCCTCCTTTTGCCGGTTGTTTGTGTTGAGCTTTGTTTTCATCTCATGTGCACCAATTTCCTCTCGTGTGTGTGTGTGTGTGTGTGTTACCCCTGCTGTTGTGTCTGGGTCTTAACGTTGTGTTTGCCTTGTTGTTGTTGTTGTTGTTGTTGTTATTAACCCCTCGGAGGGGTTATTTTGTGTCCCGGCTGCACATATTTGTTCTTTTTATTATCGCCTATTGTCTTCTGTTCTTTATGGCCTGGAGGTGTTTGTTTTTCTCACTGTAAATAGATTGAAAGAAACTAAAGTGTGTGTGTGTGTGTGTGTGTGTGTGCGCGTGTTTGTGTGTTTGTTTTCAGGACCTATGCACTGCGGCGGGTGCGTGATGCCTTCAGGGCCAACGGGAAGGTGGAGGATCCAAAAACTGTGGAGAGACTCATGGAGGAGGGACATCAGACACTGGCAGTGATACAGAGACAGGTGAGACACACACACACACACACACACACACACACACACACACACACACACACACACACACACACACACACACACACACACATACAGTATATACAACCACACACACCCCAACTATGCTTCCTCTGTGTGGAGATGAGATCCTGCCACTCGTTTAATCTTCCCTCCATCCTCTTTCTATTGTCTCTCTTCACCTTCTCCCATTCCTCCCCTTCTTACTTTCTCTTTCTTTCATACTTCCTTTATTTCTTTCTTTCTTTCCTTCCTTCCTTTATTTCTTTGTCTATTTCTTTCTGTCTTTCTCTTCACAGCTGCACTCCTTCCATTCATCCCTTCTCCCCTCCCTCCCTCCCTCTCTCTCTCCATCACATTAACTTCTACATTCTCACCCTCATTTTTCCTGGCTATACCTCATTGCTCCAGACACACACACACACACACACACACACACCATCAGGTTAACCACATTGACTTGAATGCAGATGCACACCTGTCTGGCCACCTGTCCTACACAAACACTCTCTCTCTCTCTCTCTCTCTCTCTCTCTCTCTCTCTCTCTCTCTCTCTCTCTCTCTCTCTCTCTCTCTCTCTCACACACTCCCTCATTACCGTGGCAACTCCGTGCTAATCACCTCACTGTCGGTCACTTTGTTCCCATAATGCATCAGCAGCCTCTCAGCCAATCCTAACATCCTAACAGGGGATTGTCAGTCTCTGCATGCCTTTTTCTTTCTGCCTTTTATTTAAAACACACATACACACTGATATACACATACACACACACATACGCACACACACATACGCACACACACACACACAAACACACAAGCACACACACACCGCTGTGCATCAGATCTTTTCCTGCATTGTGTTTTTGCTGCTGAATTTCTATTTTTTGTTCAAGAAATCTCCTGACTGACTGTCACCTCTGTGTGGATTTATTCAAAGCCTTAATCCATCCAGCTGACAGGAGACGCTCAGAGAAACCGGGAGAGAATACGGGGGAGGAATTGTAATATTTAATATTTAGGCAGCACATTTCTAAAAGAAAAAGATGATGATGATAATAATAATAATAATAATAATATAGATGAGAACGGAAACAGGAAAGCGTGAGTAAATAAAGATGTCCAGGGATGTAGCATTTCAACAGACAGACAGAGAGACAGAGAGACGGACAGAGAGAGAGACAGAGACAGAGAGAGAGACAGACAGAGAGACAGAGAGACGGACAGAGAGAGAGACAGAGACAGAGAGACGGACAGACAGACAGACAGAGAGAGACAGACAGACAGAGAGACGGACAGAGAGACAGACAGACAGAGAGACGGACAGAGAGAGACAGAGACAGAGAGACGGACAGAGAGAGAGACAGAGAGACGGACAGACAGACAGAGAGAGATAGACAGACAGAGAGACGGACAGAGAGACAGACAGACAGACAACAGAGAGACGGACAGACAGTGAGACAGACAGACAGACAGAGACACGGACAGAGAGAGAAAGAGAGAGAGACGGACAGACCGAGAGACAGACAGGTATGTTGGCTACCTAACTGATAAGACTGACTGATGTGCGTCTTTATTTCCAGAAGTCTCCGTGTGTCTCCGTCCAGACTACGGAGTAACCTCTGAGTTTCCAAATGTTAAAGTTTTAGGGGCCGGGAAACCCAAGATATGTGTCTTTAAACCAGAGTGTAGTAGAGTCTGTGCAGCCTGCTGCAGCAGCCAGAGTGGTGGTCTTTAAACCAGAGTGTAGTAGAGTCTGTGCAGCCTGCTGCAGCAGCCAGAGTGGGGGTCTTTAAACCAGAGTGTAGTAGAGTCTGTGCAGCCTGCTGCAGCAGCCAGAGTGGGGGTCTTTAAACCAGAGTGTAGTAGAGTCTGTGCAGCCTGCTGCAGCAGCCAGAGTGGTGGTCTTTAAACCAGAGTGTAGTAGAGTCTGTGCAGCCTGCTGCAGCAGCCAGAGTGGTGGTCTTTAAACCAGAGTGTAGTAGAGTCTGTGCAGCCTGCTGCAGCAGCCAGAGTGGGGGTCTTTAAACCAGAGTGTAGTAGAGTCTGTGCAGCCTGCTGGATGTTGTTTATCCACTTTTATGTAGACGCGGTAGTTTTGACACGGTGAGTATGTCAAGGAGGATTTTCTGTTGGTTTAACGTGTGTGTGTGTGTGTGTGTGTGTGTGTGTGTGTGTGTGTGTGTGTGTGTGTGTGTGTGTGTGTGTGTGTGTGTGTGTGTGTGTGTGTGTGTGTGTGTGTGTGTGTGTGTGTGTGTGTGTGTGTGTGTGTGTGTGTGTGTGTGTTTCTCCTATGTATCTCGCCCACGCTGCCTCCTGGATTAAATGCATCACTGAAGGAATATGCACCTTGTTACAAACTGTGCTGCAATACCACAGGCTTCTTGTGGAAAAATCCATATCTCACACACACACACGTAAAGTAGAATTACAAACACGTACACACACACACACACACACATACAGTAGAATTATACACACACACGTACAAAAGAATTATATACACACACACACAGTAGAATTATACACACACACACACATATATTAGAATTACACACACACACACACAACCACACACACACACACGATTACACACACACAAACACATAGAATTACACACACACACACA
>NC_053133.1:27819529-27832029 GCF_010015445.1 Perca fluviatilis
ATAGACATTTTCATAATACAAGACTAAGATTATGCTTGCTGCTAATGAGTCAGCCCGTCACTCTCTCAGTAACCCGAGCATAAGCTTCAGTCCTTAGCCTCCACGGTCTTTGGTTAGTTCTTTTTTTTTTTTCTAACAAAGATTTGTTGCTTTATTTTGATAGGACAGCTGAAGACGTGAAAGGGGAAGAGAGAGGGGATGACATGTGAAAAGGGAGCGCAGGTGAGTCATAAACCTCTATATTTACCAGCTGAGCTATCGGGCGTCCTCTTTCTCTCTTTAATCAGTCTATTTATTGTTGTTTGAAAGCTTATGAAGGAGCTTTCTCTTTATATATATATATATATATATATATATATATATATATATATATATATATATATATATATATATAGAATTTGATAACTTCCTTTACATGTGTTGCAGCTGTATATTTTTCAAGCTGGTAAAGGGAAACCCTGTCTTTTGCATTTTATTTTAATCACAATCTGTTTTTAATAAAGAGACTTGTATACATAATTGACTTCACTAGATGCAGAGCTATATATGTATAACATTCAGCATTAGATCGCGAGGAAAAATTTTGGGTGCAAGTGCAATGCAAATTAGAAAAAAGTTAGGTGGCAGTGACAAAAGTTAGTGTGGAGCTCTGGTTTGGCTGGGGTGATCAAATATCTACTGAGCAGGATAAGAGCACACTGTCTGCACAAGCATCTATACAGATATTTTTGATGAATGTTATGAACATATAAGATAAGAATATTTATTATAATTATTATTAATTTTTGCTAATGAGGAAAAATGTATCCATTTAGTATGTACACTTGTATTGGCTTAATTTTTGAGGGAAAAAAACTAACTAATAATAAATTAAAAATTAAAAATAATTATTTTTATTTCAAAGTTAAGCCAAAGCATTACGCCTGCTTATATGCTGAAGGTTTCAGGGTTCGTTTGGTTTGATTGTTTGTCTCAAATTGAGCTACTGGCGCCCGTTTAAAAGAAAACACTGTTACACCGTTATGTCATGTTCAAGTCCCCATCCCGACCAGCCCTCCCCCCTCTGTATGTGGCCAGTGTGTACCACGAGTCCCCATGGTGTCCAGCCCCTCCCCTACGTAAGCTGTGAACTCTGAGATCTTCACTGCATGGGCGAGAGCAGGCTGGAATCATGGATCAGGAAAGATGATGAGTCTAAAATTGATTTTACTCCATTTAACCGTTTACAATTCTGTTTAAAATAGATTTGTACTGTTTTCACATGTAGCAACTCTTATAGATTAATTTGAAAGTAAAATGTTAGAAAGGCTAACTTATATCTTGTCAGCCAAATAAGTTAATGCTAGCTAGTTTACTGGCAGCTAACATTACAGTTTATAAACCAACACCATCTTAGTTTACAGGAAATTGTGCGATTTTGTGGTGTCAAATGGAAACCTTAGTTTAGGACAGTAGCAGGTGTAGTTCTCAGGACCAGGTCAGCCATTTTAATGCGTGCACACATGCGTGACCTGTAAGCCATTTTGCAACTTTTACCATGCGTTCTTATTATTATTGGGGTTAAACAAAGTATAAATCAAGAGAGATGGCTGCAGTAATGTTAAATGCACTGATACTGAGCTGAATGAAGTGTACTGCAACATGTGTCTTGCAGTCAGAATCGAGATAGTGCTGGGTGGGGGTGGGTGGGGGTGTTGAGTGAGAGAATTGGTGACTACAGAAGGAGGAGGTGGCTGGGGAACTATTTTCTCCAGAGAGATAAATATGTTGTACTTAAGATTTTTTCCATAAAAAAAACATCCTATCAAGGTTTTCTCGACTAATATTTGACAGTTTTGTGGTGTTAATTGGTTTATAAGCTTGTATTGTAATCTGCATATTTATTTATTACACATTGAGCATTAGTATGGCTTAAGAAATCTGTATAATGTTGAAAGCCCCTTTAGACTCAAAGTTTTCATTATTTCATCTGACACAATTGAAAATATAAAATTTTGTACCTATTAATTTATCGAAAATATGGACATACAGTGTTATACTACCTCTCTGACGGTGCATGTGACACGTACTGCCTAATCTACTGTTAATAAACTGGAGAAATGCAGCTAAAATGTGTGACTAATATGATATATGATATGACTTGCAGGAAGAAGATTTGACAACCATTCATGGTCACCGTGACAGCCCTTTAAATTCTTCAGGTCAGTAAAGTGATAATTATGACAACTCATAATATGAATTTGCACTTAATGATCTCTTTTTGGTCATTTTGCTGGTACACATTAAATGTCTGCTATAGAATGTTTGTTTGGAAATATTGTCATGGAAATCAGTGTTGGTTTGGTGCATGAGACTCAGAAAATGGATGTGTTGCATGGCAAAGGCTCGATTTGTACGAGAATTCCACCTGCAGTTTTGTTGATAAATCCAACTTTCTGAGTCTCATGCAGGGTTATCTCTGCCATTATAGAGCTTAGGGGCAGCGCCAAAGCGTATAAACATAAAAACAATTTGGACATCATCTGGACTGCGAACATAGACTGTATAGAAGCCGATGAACAGGAGGGGCTCCTGCTTGTTGTCTTCTGGACACATGCTGTAAGATGGACACAAACAGTGTCCCAACCACACACACACACCATGAATGTTGCACACGGCAAGTATGCTTGACATTAATAGATAGTGTGTGGTGGAAAAGAGAGGGACTTGTGTTTGTCTGTCAGTTATGAAGTTAATAATCATTTGCTTAATAGATGTGAATGTAGAATTTTTAGTCTGTGTACGAGTATATCTGTTGGTAATTGCTATAACTCCTCAAGACCAAAGCCAAGTTCCTGTGTCCTGCTTGCTACCTGCTGGTTTAAAGTGAAAACGGTTAGCCAGCCTGGCACAGAGCAAGCGACAGCTTTAGGCTAAGATTCACTCACCAACCCTGGGATGACCTTTAAGGTGGACAAGCTATTCTCATTTTAGTGACAAGCTCCTCCAAGTTTTGCTTCTAATGATCCTTCCCTAGCTGCAACCAACAACGAACTCGGCTAAGCTTTTGCAAAAATAACTGTTCAATGACATCACCAATATGCAAATGAATGTGTGGCGTCATTGCACCTAAACGCTCCTGAAATCTCAGGGGAAAACCCTGTCATGCACTGTCACACATCAAACAATGCAATGTATGAAACATCCTCAACATTCTATGGCTGCCATCTTATAGTTTACCAAATGAGATTACCCTGATGCTCTATAACGTTTCAATTTGATCTATTTAAGTTCTGTTGTAAACATATTTATCTCCTATCATATCTTTACTAATGACTATAACCCCATTAACACTCTCTGACAGTGCCTTGAAGAAATAGATACTTGGATGTCACAGAACTTCCTCCAGCTTAACAAAAATAAAACTGAGGTGGTAGTTTTTGGAAATGAGGAGGAAAGATGCAAACTTTCTACCTTGCTTGAAAGGAAGGGCTTAAAAGCAAAGAAAGTGGTAAAAAAACAACATTGGTGTCCTTATAGATAATGATCTAAATTTTAGCAGTCACATTAAAACAGTTATAAAATCATTATACCTTCATCTTAAAAATATCAATAAACTAAAAGAATATATTTCAAAGGAGGATCTTGAAAAAATCATACATGCTTTCATTTCTAGTGGGATTGATTATTGCAATGTGCTGGACTCCCTAAAAAGACTTTAAAACCACTCCAAATGGTACAGAATAGTGCAGCCAGGATCCTTACTAAAACAAAAAGAACAGATCATATTACGCCAGTCTTAAAGTCCTTACACTGGCTCCCAATTTAATACAGAATGGAAATCTAAGGCACTTCTGTTAGTTTTTAAGTAACTAAAGGGGATGGGACCAAACTACCTGCATGACATATTCCAACAACATTCTCAACCAAGACACCTTAGATTAAAACATTAGCAACTACTACTGAAACCTACTGTCAGAAGAAAACAGGGGGAAGCAGCTTTTAACCACTATGGTGTCTATCTTTGGACCAGCTTCCAGAGAACATAAAAAATCTGAACTTGGAAATTGAGATTTTCACTCATAGAAAACATTTTCACAACCGTGATCTGAATGTAATAACACTAATTCACAAATGTGTAGATTTATTTTACCATAGATACAATGACAGTAGCACATTTGTAATGCAACGTTTACTGATTTTTGTATATTATTATTATTTATATTAAATAATGATGGGTAAATGTTGCATTACAAGTTTGCAGCTATCATTGTATCTGTAAAATCAATCTACACATTTGGAATAGTCTTTATTGTAATATTTTTTCAATAGGTGGAAAAGTTTCTCTCACGTTTTGCACCATATTTACCTTCAGTCATAAATTACTGCGGCAAGGCAGAAATATTAGCTATTTGTTTATAATGTTGTTTTCCCTGTGTATGTATTTTTTATGTGGAAAATGTAAACAGTCCAACAGCTACCTGTAATGACTGCCTATAACTGCACCCTCAATAATAATGTGATCATCAGCTACAAGTTTGAGAAATGTTCAGCAGCATCATAATTGAATTCAATTTTATTTATAGTATCAAATCATAACAAGAGTTATCTCGAGACACTTTACAGATAGAGTAGATATAGACCACACTCTATAATTTACAAAGCCCCAACAATTCCCCCAAGAGCAAGCAGTTCGACAGTGGCGAAGAAAAACTCCCTCTTAGGAAGAAACCTCGGACAGCACCATAAGAAGAGCTGTAGCTAGTAACATTAGCATTATGTTTTATTATGCTTAGCAACTGTAATCATTCAGTCACAGCATTCTTGCCATAGGCCCTCACACATGTTATCGGTTCATTATGGCTGCTGCTTAAACTCATGCCGTAAGTCAGCTAGCCTGCAACACAAATCAAACATAGCCTACCTTTCTGTCATGCCAATGTAAACTTTACTACTTTTTAAGCAAACACACCTAGCAATCCCTTCCTCTCTCTGCATCATGTTTTTATTGAACGACATGGCATCATGACTGGCTTAAGTGGGCTATTGCAGGATGATCCAGTATTTAGCCTGAGTTGTAGGTTTCATATTTTTTCCAAGTAAGGTTTTGCTTTGTGTAAGTCATTGTATTATATATTTTTTTTTATAAAATCACAGTGTTGTACATAATCTCAAGTAATAATAAGCCTACATGAATCCAACCATAATATGTCACATTTTCATTATTAGGTTAATCTGGGAAAAAAATGCTTGGTAGGCTTTATCCATCATCATCATCAGTGTCAAAGATTACAGCTTTTAAAAGGTCACCAAAAGGTTGAGTAGAGTCAGTCAGTTTAGCAGGTTATACTACGTACGTTAGATGTGGTGCATAGTAATACTAATATGGAATGTAGTGGGAGAGGAATTCTAAAATAAATTAGTTTTAACAGAAAAATTATCAATAAGTAAATGGCATACATTTATTTTAACTAACAACAATAATTGTTTGCTTTGCATTTGATCCCCAGGAAATGGACCAGAGCTCTTCTGACCCTACAGTGATCCTTGAACTAAGTTCCGTCCCTGAAAAGGACATAAGTGTTCCTGAACTCAAGAGAGCAGAAAGTGTATTTGTAAGTTCACATACAATCCAATGCACAACTTGGTCTGACAATAACAGTAGTGGGGGAAATTTTCTTGGTTTTAACCTGTTAAGTCCGGCGGACCTGGTACCGGGTTCCAAAGCACTAAGTTAGTTCGCAGCTATTGTAAAATTTGCGCTTGTTTAAAACTCTAGGTTAATCACAGCCAAAACATCTTAAACTCTAGACCAATACTTTTCTTAGCCATTTTCAGAAAATATACAATTTTGGCTCACTACCACTGATGGGATTTGGCCTACTCCTCCGGTCTTAAATTTGGTATTTAATGATGTGGCATTTTTCTGTAATCAATAGTATTAAAGGAGAACTCCTGGCAATTTTTATATTAATCTTGCTATACCTACTGTATGTGAGGTACCCGATGCCCAAAAAATATGAGCGATTCGATTCCGTGCTAGCACGCGAGCTAATACAGCTAACGCCCAGAGCTCTCACTCAGCTAAAACGGCAGTTTTGGGGGCATAAGATAAAGAGTGCCTTTGTGCCTCTTAACAGACACAAAATGCAATTAAAACATCTGTACAACATGAACAGGGCTCTTACATGGCAACAAGATGCGTTTAGCAACTTAGCCATTGTTTAAATTCACCTACCCTGTTAGCTGCTAGCTGCCGTCTGGGATGAGTAAGTGTGTTCAGCCAGGCTTTGGTAATAATCATCACGCAGCAGTTCTGTGTGTATTTGTAGCATATATATCCATTTTTGTGTGCGTTGGTGAGTAGGAGTCTTGCCAGTGTTGATTGTTGTGGTTTCCTTAGCCGGGCTAGCAGGCCCGGCCGGCGTCCATGCTTCTGCTTCCTGCCCGCCCTCCTGGCTTACCGCGGCCGACAACAATCCAACGAGCGCCCGCTGGTCTGGTGGATGTCCTCCAGAAGACCATTCAAGCCTTTGCTGCTAAATTTTTTATTTCCCACCTCAAAAATGTAGTACTAGTACTGTAAATGTACTGTAGTGATTATGACCATATTAGTGACTATGTAACTACATGGAAATGGACCAAATTATGTTTGCCTTGTACAGTAAAATAGTGTTACAGACGGCTAGCTGTAGTCTCGCGCTGAAGTCCCGTTTGAATTCAGTTGTAGCAGGAAAAGGTAAACAGTGTGCAGGTTGGAGGAGCGTCGTGTGTGAAGAGTGAAGAGCGGAGGTGTTCACAAAGGAAGAAGCTTGGGGTAATGTAACTATGGAGCTAGAGCTAGCCTTCAGTAACGCTATTACTGTACAAGAAACAGGCATCATTTGGCCCGTTTCCATGTAGTAACATAGTCACTAATATGGTCATAACCACTAAGGTGCTCAATGACCTATTTTTGAGGGGGAAATAAAATACAAATTTTCTCAGCAAAGGCTTGAATGGTCTTCTGGAAGACCTCCACCAGACCAGCGGACGCTCACTGGATTGTTGTCGGCCACGGTAAGCCAGGAAGCAGAAGATGGGACGCCGGCCGGGCCTGCTAGCCTGGCTAAGGAAACCACAACAATCAACACTGACAAGACTCCTACTCACCAACGCTAAGATGGATCACACACAAAATGGATATAAATGCTACAAATACACAGGAACTGCTTTGTGATGATTATTACGAAGGCGGGCTGAACACAAATGCATCTAGTTGTCATGTAAGGGCCCTGTTCATGTTGTACAGACATTTTAATTGCATTTTGTGTCTGTTAAGAGACACAAAGGCACTCTTTATCTTGTGCCCCAAAACTGCCGTTTAGCTGAGTGGGAGCTCTGGGCATTAGCTGCAGCAGCTCCGTGTTGCTAGCACCGATTTGTTTCGTTTTTTATTTTTCGTCAGTACTCACATAGGTATAGCAATCAAGATTAACGTAAAATTGGTTTTGGACAATGATTTACAAAGACATAAAGGTAATTGTGAATTTGCATGTGAGCTTAACTAAAAGGGATCTGGTCAGCTATGTACAAATGTCTCATGTTATTTAAGTAGTCCTATGTGATATAAAGCTGATTTTGTCAGTAAGTAAATGAAAAAGGGGAATTACTTGCAGCCAGATCAAGGCTAAAAAGGAAGTGCAGTACCAACCAGATGGTTGGTAGAGCATTGCGGTTTTTGCTAAGTAGTTGTTAGGGACTTATGGGGCTGAAAAATTAATCAAAAATATTATCAAAATCACAATATGGCCAAGTGCAATATGTAGATTGAAGAAACAGAGATGCCCTGGCCTACAAATCATGTTTTTCAGATATAGGAAAAAAGACCCCAACAAAATATTACATCATCATGAATTTTTAAATTTCTTAAGTAAAAATGTATATTGTGACAAAAGAAAAACTTTTTTTTTTTTCTCTCCATATAGAGACGGAGGCGTATTTAAGTCCCGCCCCCACCAGGGGAAACAGCTCTCTGCCCTCCGTTTACTTGTATTGTCAAGGTTTTCTCCTCTTTATTCCTTCTGCTAGCAAACAACACAAACATGAGTAATCAGCAGGAAGAATGGGAAGACTGGAATCCTGACACTAAACTAAAGTTATGTCCAACATTACCTGTGTTCGCACCTTACAGACTGTAGTTAGTCTAAAACTGACATTTGGATATTTGACTTGTTAATAAAATGCTTGCTGCAAACGTAACATTGGGCATATTGTTAGCTTAGTGTCAGAATCCCACAGTCTAACCATTCTCTCTGCTGATTCCTCACGTCTATATCCACTTTAGTCATCATAAAAGCTCCGTTTTTCGGTTCCACAACTTATGAAAACTTAGGTTCTGGGTTCTATACATTGTTGGTAGTAAATATCACCACACGCGGCGTTTTTAGGATATTTCGGTTTGCCGGGGAGACAAAATTGAAGATGAGGCACCTTCATCCAATACAAGTCGATGGAGAGCAGAAAGATGTTTTCCTCTCTGGTGGGAGTACCGCGATGTGCTGTGTCTCTATTGTGCACGCCCTAGGTGGTTATGAGGTAACATCTAGCAACCATCTAGTTGCCATCTAGTCCCCTTGTAACAACCACACTTTTACAGTTTTTTTTCAGTCTAAATGACTTATTATTATTATTATTATTATTATTATTATTATTAGCACGACAATAGAAACCACCTAGTTACTACTGTCCAGACACCCATCATTTTAGATTTTTAATCTTTAAACTCTGCAAGCAATTTTACATTGATTGGCCTTACTTCTTTGTCTAAGGTTCATAAAAAATGGCGAGAAAGAGTGGAGCACCGAGGAAGTCCAGGCTGTGGAGAGCAATCTCATGGACAACATCAACTCTGGCAGGGTTCCTGGTAAAGCCCAGTGTGAAGCATCTATCAAGGGATCCTCAGAGGTGCTTAGGGAAGGAGCTGGCAGGCAGTTAAGTTCTATGTGAAGAACCGCATTGACACTTTAAAGCGTCTAGAAAATAACTAATGGAAATCTAAATTGTAATCACTGAACATAATTCTTTTTTGCCATCTAAGTACTTCTACAATCCCACAACTAGGTACAGCGCTTACTTGAATTCAGCTCATATCTGAGCATGCAAAGACATTTTATTAAGATTGTTAAAGCTCTTTTGTTTTCAAATTTAATATGTCAACATGCTCTGACTATTATTTCATTGAGTGATGTCATTTACATTTTTATCCTAAAGAACATTGTGGTAGTCGGTCATGGGTGGTTGGAGAAATGGAGGTAGAGAGAGACACAGGTTGTAGAGAGTGAAAGGTTTGTAGAGAGAGACCAGGTTTGCAGGGAGAGAGAGACAGGTATGTAGGAAATGAGAGAGACAGGTATGTAGGTAGAGAGAGACAGGTATGTAGAGAGAGACAGGTATGTAGAAAGGAGAGAGACAGGTATGTAGATTAGAGAGTGAGACAGGTATGTATATTAGAGAGAGAGACTATGTAGGGAGAGATAGATGGGTGAGTAGAAAGAGAAAGTGTTCCTGAACATTTTTTTAAATAAGAAACAGAGGTAAAGAGAGAGAAACACGTACAGGGAGAGAGACAGGTTTGTAGAGAGAAATCGAGGTCAGCAGAGACAGACAGGTTTGTAGGGAGTAAGAGAATAAGGTGAAGGAGAAGGAATGATCATAGCAAAGAGCCAGGACAAATTAATTTGTATATGGATGAGTTGTGATAATAAAGTTAATCTGCAATGTAAACACCATTGCTTCTGTGGCATTTCCTGAATGAACCAGAATATATAAAGTACTACAAGTCAAAGGTTGGTTGGAACAATACCGACAGGAAACGAAGAAAAATTAACAAAACAAGTACAAGGTGCAGGCAACTGCTGTCACTCACTGTCCCTCAGTTTATGGAAGCAACACAGACTGCTGCCTGCTCACAGCTCTTAGTGTCCTCTCCCAGTAGGACTGGTAATATAATTTAATCTGAGAGCTATAGAAAACATTTTGGTTCTTATATATATTCTTTGGAAATATAGTTTCCAAATGTTTATATATTTGACATGTTAAGTGAGGAAGTTTGGCTCTGTTTTAGGCTCACTAAGGGTGCAATCAGTGGACAGCCTTTGCTCTACAGGGAGCCAGGTTTTCCTTTGTCACCTGTTTTCAATGGCAAGGCTGTGCGCCTCAGTCTGTACTGTGCCCGATCCGTAACCATGCTCAAATAATCTGCTATGGTGTCCTGTTGTTTTAGCGAGCAACCAAAATGTAGTTTTAAACAAAACTACATCATCTATTGGAAAATAGATGATGTAGTTTTGTTTAAGCTGTGGTGTAATCTAGTTGAGTTGTTGGTTATGTTCCTGATGCTTTGGTGGAACAGGTTTGTGAACTCAGCTGGGTAAGCGGGTGTCCATTTTTGTTCATCTCTTGGCACTTGATAATATGAGAGGGGTCACTATGTTTAGATGTGTCCAAAATTTAATTGCTTATTTTTGGTTTTAAGTTCTGATAAACTGGCCTAATTCTGCCTCTTTGCATTATATTTAGTTTTCCTCTTGACATGTAGGAGAAGCTTACAGAACTCTGCATGCAAGGTGTCAATAGTGTGTTATCTTATTGATTCAATTCTTGTTTTGTAAGTGGACCGGACCCCCACCTCGGCTGGTATGGAGTGCACTTGGTTCAAACACACAACTCAAATGAGTTTTAGCCAAATTCTAATTGGCATTTTGTTTTTACATTTTTTGTACAGCATACAAAGTCCTGCGTTCATTAAAAAGTCATTAAAATGCCCTTTACATTACTTTCAGTAGCTTTGTAGAACAATCTTGTGTCAAATATACACTAAAGCTTTTGAAAGTAAATAAAAAGCATGTATATTCTTTTATATGTTTATCAATGAGGGTATATAGGGTATAAATATGATCAGCGGTTTTATTGTGATGTCAGTAGTCTGGTGTTTGAGTGGAGGATAGGGCATAACAGGTCTGTTTGCGGAGCAGAGCTACTCTCTTTAAACCAGCTTGTCCACCCTTGCAGAATCAGAAAACAGTTAATTAAAAAAACCATTAAATGGCCAAAACAAACTTAAGACAGGCAAGAGGAGCATCAAAACATAAAAAACAAAAACCATGGAAGCGCCACCTGGTGGCTACTTTAATTATTTCACCTGTACTATACAACAACGAAGTGATAAAAGTAAATATGAGGTCTTTATAGCTGAAAAAAAATGTATATATAATAGAAGGAGGAGTATTTCAATGGAATGGGAGTATAAATATTATAAATATTAAAAGAATTTGCCATGTGTCCCCATAGGGTTGGTGATAGTCATGTTTGACCTTTATTTGTGAAATCCTAACATTTTAAGTGATTTTCAGGATCCCAGAATCAAAAAGGATTTTTGGAGATTGAAACCATGGCTCTAGCTCATTTAGTAAGTAGTTTAGAAAGGGTCCCCATGTACATTCGCTATGTCATGAGTCCCCACCGGATAACAAAAACCGGTATGTGTGTGTGTGTGTGTGTGTGTGTGTGTGGTTCAGGTGGCATTTCTCCATCTTAATCCCCCACTCCCCCTCCACCTCTGAATAAATCATGTGACCCTTCCCCTTCCTCCTTTCATCCCTCCATCCATCCTTCTCTTATTAAACCTTGTCTGTCACCATCGCAGCTTTCATTCAGGTTTTTTTTTTATCCTCCACCTCTTCTTTTCTGCTGAGTCTGCAGTTTAATCTCTCTCTCTCTCTCTCTCTCTCTCTCTCTCTCTCTTTTCTCTGTCTTCCCCTCCGTCTCTCTGAGGATGGAGGGATGGAGCAGGCTGAACAAAAGATGAGATAAAGCAAGCGTGGCGACCTCTCTCCTCCAGTTGTGTTTTCAGGCTTGTAAAGCCCCGCCTCCTCCCCCTGACCTCTGACCCCTCTGTGCTGACTGACACCTCCTTTCATCCCTCCATCATCCTTTCGTTCATCCTTTCATCGCTCCATCTATCCACCCTCCACCAGCATCCCTCTTTTTTTATCCCCAATTTTCGTCTTTGCTTTGTTTCTTTCTTTCCTTCCTCAGTCGTCCCTCCATCCTTTCATATTTTCTATAATTTCTTCCCCTCTCGTCCCTCCATCCTTTCATCCATCCTTTCTTTTCTCCCTCTCATCCTTTCATCAATTTGCAATCCATTTGTTTCTCACGTCCATAGACACAAACGCACACAAACTCTAATCATTTATATAATAATAATAATAATAATAATAATAACAGAGAAACGAACAAAGTGTGTGTATGTGAGAGACTGTGTGTGTGTGTGTGTGTGTGTGAGATTGTGTGTGTGTGTGTGTGTGTGAGACTGTGTGTGTGTGTGTTTGTGTGTGTGTGTGAGACTGTGTGTGTGTGTGTGTGTGTGTGTGTGTGAGACTGTGTGTGTGTGTGTCTCTGGGGTGTGTGAAGGGCAGAACAAACATTTGTTTGTGCAGCGATCCATCCTTTGCCGGCCTGCTTCCTCCCTTACAAAC
>NC_053133.1:27837029-27862029 GCF_010015445.1 Perca fluviatilis
ATCTGGATCTGGTCTGGATCTGGTCTGGCTTGTCAGGCTACCTTTCCCTCTGCAGACAAAGGCATTACATCTCATTCAGCTTTTATCCAAAGTTACTTGTCCCGTCTGGAGCTGCCTGAGCTTCATCTTATGACCTCATAAGGCAGGGGTGTCAAACTCATTTTCCCAGAGGGCCACACTGGAAAAAGAGAATCACACCAAGGGCCAGACATGGAGAGTTTATTGACGTGCTTTTGTTACTGCATGTCACATTTCGTTAGCTTTTTTTCCTCATTTTTGTTGTTTTTGTTCCGACTTTTTTGTGGCTTTCTCAGACATTTGTCACCTTTTTGTGATTTTTTTGCTTTTTCCAACATTTTTGTACACTTTTTGTTGACATGAAGCCCGTCAAAAGTCATAAAGAGAGTTCCTTAGCCATCACAGAATTTAGCAAATCAAGCAAAATCAATGATAAATTTTTTTAACAACCTGTTTCTCAGCCGAAATATGAAAACTCTCTGCTTCTTCTGGGGGGACACTTTCCTGTGTTTATTTTGATGCACAAATAGGCGTCCCGAAATTTAATGTGAACCCAAATGGATATACGGGCTGGATCTAAATCTGCAAGGGGCTGGATTTGGCCCGCGGGCCTTGAGTTTAACATGTATCCTAAGGAGCAGATTCCAGATTGGCCCATCTTAGCTTTCATTTTCTCAAAGGCAGAGCAGGATACCCAGGGCTCGGTTTACACCTATCACCATTTCTAGCCACTGGGGGGCCATAGGCAGGCTGGGGGAACGCATATTAATGTTAAAAAAAACCTCATAAAGTGAAATTTTCATGACATGGGACCTTTAAAGTTGTTGCATTTTACTAATTTAGTGGCCATTCGGTGTAATTTTGACATAGGTCAACAGGAAGAAACAAGCCAGTTGAGTGTTGGCAGAGCGCCACCTATACTGTACAGGGAGAACTGGCATAATCGGCTTCTCCACACCATACCCCGGTTACTGCTGTGCATGCAAACACATGCTGAGTGAGAACAGCAAGAATCGCAAAGAAGTGGATTTGCTTTTAAAAAAACAAAACGACAAAGTGCCATATGTAATGCCAGATGTTTGTGGGTGTGTGTGTATTTTTTTTGGCTAGTGTGAAAGGGGTATTAGATTACATTTGGGATCCTTGGTTTCTTTTGCTTCACATACATTTGTTGTGATTTCGTGTAATACATTTACAATCAAAGTAAGTTAAAGCTCTGCAGCAGTAAAGCTTGAAATAACAACAGTAGTAATGGAACAATCACCATTTTTATCTCTCTGACTTCACTTCTGGCTGCAAAAACACATCGACTGTTTGTGTTGGTCATAAAACGAGAATTAGATTGTATATATTATACGTCGATACGCAGATGACGCCTCGCTTTTCATTACCAGTTGCACACACGCACGCGCACACACACACACACACACACACACACACACACACACACACACACACACACACACACACACACACCACACACACACACACACACACATACACCACACACACACACACACACACACACACAAACACACAGATTGTGTGGAGGCTGCTCTGTCCTCTGGTCATTATTCACTGAGGCCAGTTGGGACGTATGAATCTCACTGCATCTGCTGTTCTGTCTGTCTGTTTAGTTCAGTTCATTTTCGGTTATTTGTAGCTCACAACATTCAATTCACTGGTAATAAACAATAAATAAAGATAGCGTTAATCGCAGGGCCGAAAAGGTGTAGGCTCAATCCTGAGCCTATTTACACCTACCCTTTATACATGAATTATTATGATTCATACAAAGTCTTCAAAGAAAGTAACAGAAACTACAGAAAGTATACATTTTATAGACCTATTCTACCCCAAAAAAACACAAACAAATACATTTTGTGTACCCTCTGGTGTTCACATTTCTGTTCTATCTATCTATCAATCTATCTATCTATCTATCTATCTATCTATCTATCTATCTATCTATCTATCTATCTATCTATCTATCTATCTATCTATCTATCTATCTATCTATCTATCTATCGGTCTGTCTGTCTCACATCATGATATATGGTGACATGTTAGCAGGCAAATATCTGTGTGTGTGTGTGTGTGTGTGTGTGTGTGTGTGTGTGTGTGTGTGTGTGTGTGTGTTTGTGTATCACCATCTGTGCACTTCACCACTTCGCCCTCATCAGACTCTGCACCACCTGACTCAGCAGTTAGTGTATGTGTGTGTGTGTGTGTGTGTGTGTGTGTGTGTGTGTGTGTGTGTGTGTGTTACATGGTAAAAGATGCACAGCTGGTGTCTGCCCAGCTTCCTGCCAGAAAGAGCTTTCATTATATGACACACACACACACACACACACACACACACACACACACACACACACACACGTTTGTCTTTCTATGTGAGATTTTCTAGACCCTGACTCTAATTCTAGCATTCGAGCCAAGTCTTAACCTCCAAACAGTCGGAAACGGACAAAACATTTCCACGATGCAGAATTGTCCTCTCAACAATGGTTAACGTTGAGCTCCCAGTGTGGTAGGACCCCCTAACCCGCGAATTATGATCGCTGTTTAGATAGGGTTGGGTACCGAAACCTACACAACCAGTAGGAATCGGACCGGTTTAGAAGTAACTGAAATATTTTCCCTCTGTCTCTCCGGAACGAACGTAAAAATATCACACTTTCTCTGTAGTCTACCGTTAGCTAGCTACCGTAAATGTAGGCTACTTCTTTCTTTTTTTTTAGCATTTTTAGGCCTTTTATTATATAGGACAGCTGAAGTTGTGAAAGGGAAGAGAGAAGGGGAATGACATGCAGCAAAGGGTCGAACCTGCGGCCGCTGCAACAAGGACTGAGCCTTTGTACATGAGCTGCACGCTCTACCAGGTGAGCTATAGACTTAGACTTCTCTTTATTGATCCCTTTGGGATGACTCCCGCAAGGAAATTAGATTTCCAGCAGCAGATTTTAGCATCAAAGATAGAAAAAAATACAGTATATAAGAATAACAATAAACTTTTAGCTAAATATTTTTACAAAAATAAACAAACAGTAAAACAACAATGAACTACAGATAAATAGGGATATATATATAGATATAGATATATAGGACTGTGTATGGTATTGTGTAGAAAACCCCAAGAATATACCGCAAACCGAGACGTAGTACTGAAGGAAAATGAAAATTGAGCGGATGTACGTAGGAGGGCGGAGCCAGGCTAAGGTTTTGGGACCGATTGGTGGGATTTTGATGTTTCTTCGAGGGAGGAAACATGGCTGACAACTTCTTGTCCCACCTCCCCGACGACCTATGAATTCCCCACGTTAAACTAGTATCAGAGCGTTTACTATAAACAGCCTGAGAGATATGTTTGTGTGTATTTACTCTACTACACTGGTTATGTGTTTCCCTGGGACAGGTGTTTGCCTGCAGAGAATCACTGCCTGACTAATGAGACACACACTTAACACACACACACACACACACACTTAACACACACACACACACTTAACACACACACAGACACAGAGACACACATTCACACACACATACCCACACACACATACACACACAGACACACACATACACACACACAGATACAGAGACACACATACCCACGCACATACACACATACACACACACACACAGACAGACACATACACACACACACACACACACACAGACAGACACACAGACACACACAGACACACACACAGACACACATACACACACACACACAGATACAGACACAGACACAGAGACACACATACCCACGACAGACACACACATACACACACACACACACACAGACAGACACATACACACACACACACACACACACACACACACACACACACAGACAGACACACACAGACACACATAGAGACACACATTCACACATACCCACACACACACACACACACACACACACACACACACACACAGACACACACACAGACACACATACACACACACACACAGATACAGACACAGACACAGAGACACACACACACACACACAGACACACATACACACACACACACAGATACAGACACAGACACAGAGACACATAGAGACACACACACACACACTTAACACACACACACACGGACAGCCACAGACACACACACAGACACAGACACACACAGACACACGCACACACACAGACAGACACACACGCACACCACCACACACACACACACACACACAGAGACAGACACACCCACACCACACACACACACACACACACACACACACACACACACACACACACACACACACATCACACAGACAGACATGACACACAGATTCACATCACACACACCAACACACACACACACACACACACACACACACACAGACAGACACAGACACAGACACACACACACAGAGACAGACACACACACACATCAGTTGTGTTTAATGAGCCTTGTGTTGCCGAGTGTTTGTGGTTTGGCAGGTCGGCAGTGAGGAAAGCCTCTACAGCGTTTCTAATCGAGGGGTCTGTGTCAGCAGCGTTTGATGTCAACCCCGGGATGCAGTGGTCGGGTGGAGACAGCCGGGTGGAGACAGCCAGGTGGAGACAGCCGGGTGGAGACAGCCAGGTGGAGACAGCCGGGTGGAGAGAGACGGAGAGTGATGATAATGAGATGAGAGGAGGATGGAGAGTGTGTGACTTATCATTCATCAATACTCAGTTGCTTTCACTTTCTATGAATGCCCAAACTTTGAGTCTCTCAAATATACCCCTTGGCCCAAATATACCCCCTTGGCCCAAATATACACCCTTGGCCCAAATATACACCCTTGGCCCAAATATACCCCCTTGGCCCAAATATACCCCTTGGCCCAAATATACCCCCTTGGCCCAAATATACACCCTTGGCCCAAATATACCCCCTTGGCCCAAATATACACCCTTTGTACAAATATACACCCTTGGCCCAAATATACACCCTTGGCCCTAATATACACCCTTTGTACAAATATACCCCCTTGGCCCAAATATACTCCCCTTGGCCCAAATATACCCCCTTGGTACAAATATACTCCCTTGGCCCAAATATACACCCTTGGCCCAAATATACCCCCTTGGCCCAAATATACCCCCTTGGCCCAAATATACCCCCTTGGTACAAATATACCCCCTTGGCCCAAATATACACCCTTGGCCCAAATATACACCCTTGGCCCAAATATACACCCTTGGTACAAATATACCCCTTGGTCCAAATATACCCCCATGGCCCAAATATACCCCCTTGGCCCAAATATACACCCTTGGTACAAATATACCCCTTGGTCCAAAAATACCCCCTTGGCCCAAATATACCCCTTTGGCCTAAATATACCCCCTTGGCCCAAATATACCCCCTTGGCCCAAATATACACCCTTGGCCCAAATATACACCCTTGGTCCAAATATACACCTCTTGTACAAATATACCCCTTGGTCCAAATATACCCCATGGCCCAAATATACCCCTTGGCCCAAATATACACCCTCTTTGTACAAATATACCCCTTGGTCCAAAATACCCCCTGTTCCAAATATACCCTTTGGCCTAAATATACCCCCCCCTTACCAAATATACCCCCTGTTTAAAATATACCCCTTTGGCCTAAATATACCCCCTTGGCCCAAAATATACCCCTATTGCCTAAATATACCCCCTTGGCCCAAATATACACCCTTGGCCCAAATATACACCTTTGGCCTAAATATACCTTACTTAAAATATACCCCTTGGCCCAAATATACCCCTTTGGCAAATAACCCCCCCCTTGGGCCTAAATATACCCCTTCTTTCCCAAATATACACCCTTGGCCAAATATACCCTTGGTCCAAATATACCCCTTGGCCAATATACCCCCTTGGCCAAATATACCCCTTTGGCCTAAATATACCCCTTGGCCTAAATATACCCTTGGTCCAAATATACCTTTGGCCTAAATATATCTGGCCTAAATATACCCTTGGCCCAAATATACCCCTTGGCGCAAATATACACCCTTGGTACAAATGTACCCCTTGGTCCAAATATACCCCTTTAAATATACCTACATATTTAGCCCAAATATACCCCTCTTTAAAATATACCCTTGGCCCAAATATACCCCTTCTGGCCCAAATATACCCCCGTACCCCTCTCGCCCAAATATACACTTCTAATTAATATACACCCTTGGCCTAAATATACACACACACACACACACACAAACACAAACACACACACACACACACACCCACCCCCCTTGGCCTAAATATACCTTCCCCAAATATACCCCTTGGCCCCAAATATACACCTTGGTACAAATATACCCTTGGTCCAAATATACCCTATGTGCCCAAATATACACCTTATCCAAATATACACCCCTGGCCCAAAATATACCCTTGGCCCAAATATACACCCTTGGCCCAAATATACCCCCCCCCCCCACCCAAATAATCAAAACTGGCCAGTGCAGCCACCTTTCCCCCAAAGTCTAATAATAATTTCTTGTACATAAATAAAAACATTTGCACCATAACTTGATGCAGAAAATCACAAATTGTTGCAGAACAATTCACCAGAATTCAGGAAATTAAGTGTTTGATGCTCAAATTTCAATTTTGCCCTTTTCCACTGTAAGGTATTAATACATCCACGTTTGCAGTGTAAGAGCATATTGAATGCTCTACCCGTCCACCTGCCATCAACCACATCTAATTCAGTTGTCACGAAGTACTTTTAAAGTTGTACTCGAGACGTCTGACAACTTGTTTATAACGTACCACACCGTATTGACTGATGCTCTCTCAGTATTCAGCCTCTCGTCTGTGCTTTCAGGACCAATGAACCGCTGGTCGTCTTCTCGCGGCTCTGACTGCACGCTGTGCTTTAAAAGTCAGAGGTGGTCGACTCCCGCTGCCGTCACGAAACATTCAAACTCACCCAGTCTGCCGCCGGCTAAAGGTTAATTTGAAGGCCGAGCGGCTGGCGGCGCTTTGATGCCGATGCTTAGACTGAGAGGAGTCTCCACGCTGACAGAAACCATCAGATGCACTTACTGTCTGTTGTTTCTGAGCCGCGGAATCACGCTGAAGGTCAACGACTAAAAATACACCTCCGAGTTATTTATGAAGCTGGCCTCGTCATCTCTCAGCGAGGAGAGGGAGCTTTTCAACGGGACATAACTTCGCCGAGACATGTTGTAGTTCTTCTGGAGTCTCCTGATCAGTTTCAAACACTGACAGACACGGTTACACATGCACAAAAGCCAAAATTCACAACATAGCTATGTGCAATTATGGGTTTACTCAAGTACTGTAATTTAGTACAACTTTGAGGTAGTTTTACTTTATGGATGGATGGATGGATACTTTATTGATCCCCAAGGGGAAATTCAAGTTCCCAGTAGCTTAAAGACATCCCACACAACATACACATGCATCATAAACATGATGATAAAATAATAAATCCACAAGAATAATATGGACAATAAAAGAAAACATACTAAATGAAAAATCCTCATGAATGTACTATAAGGGATGTATAAGCATGAGAGGCTTGCAGTGACAGGGCAGGGACTGACCCTGTGGTTCAGTCTGCATGGTAAGGTGCTCTATGAGGAGGGTGTGTGTGCTTGTGTTTGTGTGTGTGTGTGTGTGTGTGTGTGTGTCAGTATACATTGTAAGGTGCTCTATGAGAGGGTGTGTGTGTGTGTGTGTTTGTGTGTGTGTGTGTGTGTGTGTGTGTCAGTATACATTGTGGGGTACTCTATGAGAGGGGTGTGTGTGTTGTGTTTGTGTGTGTGTGTGTGTGTGTGTCTGTGTCAGTATACATGGTAAGGTGCTCTATGAGAGGTGTGTGTGTGTGTGTGTGTGTGTGTGTGTGTGTGTGTGTGTGTGTGTGTGTGTGTGTGTGTGTGTGTGTGTCAGTATACATTGGAAGGTACTCTATGAGAGGGTGTGTGTGTGTGTGTGTCGTCGTATGGCTATACATTGGAAGGTACTCTCATGAGAGGGTGTGTGTGTGTGTGTGTGTGTGTGTGTGTGGTATACATTGGAAGGTGCTCCTATGAGAGGGTGTGTGTGTGTGTGTGTGTGTGGTATACATGGTAAGGTGCTTTATGAGAGGGTGTGTGTGTGTGTGTGTGTGTGTGTGTGTCAGTATACATGGTAAGGTGCTCTATGAGAGGTGTGTGTGTGTGTGTGTGTGTGTGTGTGTCAGTATACATGGTAAGGTGCTCTGAGGAGGGTGTGTGTGTGTGTGTGTCAGTATACATTGTAGGTGCTCTATGAGAGGTGTGTGTGTGTGTGTGTGTGTGTGTGTGTGTGTGTGTGTGTCAGTATACATGGTAAGGTGCTCTATGAGAGGGTGTGTGTGTGTGTGTGTGTGTGTGTGTGTGTGTGTGTGTCAGTATACATGGTAAGGTGCTCTATGAGAGGGTGTGTGTGTGTGTGTGTGTGTGTGTGTGTGTGTCAGTATACATGGTAAGGTGCTCTATATGAGGGGTGTGTGTGTGTGTGTGTGTGTGTGTGTGTGTGTGTGTGTGTGTGTGTGTGTGTGTGTGTGTGTGTGTGTCAGTATACATGGTAAGGTGCTTTATGAGAGGGTGTGTGTGTGTGTGTGTGTGTGTGTGTGTGTAGTGTGTCAGTATACATGGTAAGGTGCTCTATGGAGGTGTGTGTGTGTGTGTGTGTGTGTGTGTGTGTGTGTGTGTGTGTGTGTGTGTGTGTGTGTGTGTGTGTGTGTGTCGCTATACATGGTAAGGTGCTTTGTGAGGAGGTGTGTGTGTGTGTGTGTGTGTGTGTGTGTGTGTGTGTGTGTGTGTCAGTATACATGGTAGGTGCTCTATGAGAGTGTGTGTGTGTGTGTGTGTGTGTGTATGTGTGTGTATGTGTGTGTGTATATATATGTATCCATACTTGCATTCAGTGATGTATATATATATAAGTGTATATATATATATATGTATATGGCAGCAGTACTTCATGTACTTTAAATACATGTGTACATTCCATCATGCCATCTAAAATTTCATATATAATTTCTCCTTTGTGTACACAATTATGTCGATCTTTGCCTTCCGTATAAATATTATAAGGGCTTTCGTGCGCAAGTTAAACACCACGTCCGGGCAAAATAAAAACAACCACTGTTCAGGCTTTAAGTGGATTGCTTTAAGTGAAAATAAAGACTAGGCTACATTCCACATCGCTTTCACGTTTTGGTTTAAAGAAGGAATATCTTTTGCTACACGTTTCCCCTTATTCCCCTGCTCTCGCGTTTCCCCCTCTCATTCCCCCTGCTCTGGTGTTTCCCTCTCTCCATTCCCCTGCTTAGGTGTTTCCCTCTCATTCCCCTGGTGTTTCCCTCTCTCATTCCCCCTGCTCTGGTGTTTCCCCTCTCATTTCCCCTGCTCTGGCGTTTCCCTCTCTCATTCCCCCTGCTCTGGTGTTTCCTCTCTCATTCCCCTGCTCTGCGTTTCCCCTCTCTCATCCCCCTGCTCTCCGTTGTTTCCCCTCTCATCCCCTGCTCTGGTGTTTTCCCTTCTCATTCCCCCCGCTCTGGTGTTTCCCTCTCTCATTCCCCTGCTCTGGTGTTTCCCCCTCTCATTCCCCTGCTCTGGTGTTTCCCTTCTCATTCCCCCTGCTCTGGTGTTTCCCCTCTCATTCCCCCTGCTCTGGTGTTTCCCTCTCTTTCCCCCTGCTCTGGTGTTTCCCCCTCTCATTCCCCTGCTCTGGCGTTTCCCTCCTCTCATTCCCCCCTGCTCTGGTGTTTCCCCTCTCATTCCCCCTGCTCTGGGCGTTCCCCTCCTCTTTCCCCCTGCTCTGGTGTTTCCCCCTCTCATTTCCCCTGCTCTGGTTTCCCCTCTCTATTCCCCCTGCTCTGGTGTTTCCCCTCTCATTCCCCCTGCTCTGGTGTTTCCCCTCTCATTCCCCCTCTGCGGTGTTTCCCCTCTCATTCCCCTGCTCTGGCGTTCCCTCTCTCATTCCCCCTGCTCTGGTGTTTCCCCTCTCTCATCCCCCTGCTCTGGCGTTTGCCTTCTCTCATTCCTCCTGCTCTGGTGTTTCCCCTTCTCATTCCCCCTGCTCTGGTGTTTCCCTCTCTCATTCCCCCTGCTCTGGTGTTTCCCTCTCTCATTCCCCCTGCTCTGGTGTTTCCCCTCTCATCCCCTGCTCTGGTGTTTCCCCTCTCTCATTCCCCCTGCTCTGGTGTTTCCCCCTCTCATTCCCCCTGCTCTGGCGTTTCCCTCCTCTCCATTCCCCCTGCTCTGGGCGTTCCCTCTCTCATTCCCCTGCTGTGGTGTTTCCCTCTCTCATTCCCCTGCTCTGGTTGTTTCCCTCTCTCATTCCCCCTGCTCTGGTGTTTCCCCCTCTCATTCCCCTGCTCTGGCGTTCCCCCTCTCATTCCCCCTGCTCTGGTGTTTCCCCTCTCATTCCCCTGCTCTGGTGTTTTCCCCTCTCATTCCCCCTGCTCTGGCGTTCCCCCTCTCATTCCCCTGCTCTGGTGTTTCCCCTCTCATTTCCCCTGCTCTGGTGTTTCCCCTCTCATTCCCCCTGCTCTGGCGTTCCCCCTCTCATTCCCCCTGCTCTGGTGTTTCCCCCTCTCATTCCCCCTGCTCTGGCGTTCCCCCTCTCATTCCCCCTGCTCTGGTGTTTCCCCTCTCATTCCCCCTGCTCTGGTGTTTCCCCCTCTCATTCCCCCTGCTCTGGCGTTCCCCCCTCTCATTCCCCCTGCTCTGGTGTTTCCCCTTCTCATTCCCCCTGCTCTGGCGTTTGCCTTCTCTCATTCCTCCTGCTCTGGTGTTTCCCCTTCTCATTCCCCCTGCTCTGGCGTTTGCCTTCTCTCATTCCTCCTGCTCTGGTGTTTCCCCTCTCTCATTCCCCCTGCTCTGGCGTTTCCCCTCTCTCATTCCCCCTGCTCTGGTGTTTCCCCTCTCTCATTCCCCCTGCTCTGGTGTTTCCGAGCCCCTAAACCGGGGAGACATTTGGAAACACTTAATGACCCGTTTTGGTTTTGAATCAATGGGTTGTGTTGTAATGTCGGAGAAAACCATGCGTTTTGTGTGCAGGAATCTTAATGTGTAAAGTAACTAGTAAATAAAGCTGTAACGGATGAATGTAGTGGAGTAACTAAAGTAACTAGTAAATAAAGCTGTAACAGATGAATGTAGCAGAGTAACTAAAGTAACTAGTAACTAAAGCTGGAACAGATGAATGTAGCGGAGTAACTAAAGTAACTAGTAACTAAAGCTGTAACTAGTAACTAAAGCTGGAACAGATGAATGTAGTGGAGTAACTAAAGTAACTAGTAACTAAAGCTGTAACTAGTAACTAAAGCTGGAACAGATGAATGTAGCAGAGTAACTAAAGTAACTAGTAACTAAAGCTGGAACAGATGAATGTAGCGGAGTAACTAAAGTAACTAGTAACTAAAGCTGTAACTAGTAACTAAAGCTGGAACAGATGAATGTAGTGGAGTAACTAAAGTAACTAGTAACTAAAGCTGTAACTAGTAACTAAAGCTGTAACAGATGAATGTAGCAGAGTAACTAAAGTAACTAGTAACTAAAGCTGGAACAGATGAATGTAGTGGAGTAACTAAAGTAACTAGTAACTAAAGCTGTAACTAGTAACTAAAGCTGGAACAGATGAATGTAGCGGAGTAACTAAAGTAACTAGTAAATAAAGCTGGAACAGATGAATGTAGCAGAGTAACTAAAGTAACTAGTAAATAAAGCTGTAACAGATGAATGTAGTGGAGTAACTAAAGTAACTAGTAACTAAAGCTGTAACTAGTAACTAAAGCTGTAACAGATGAATGTAGCAGAGTAACTAAAGTAACTAGTAACTAAAGCTGGAACAGATGAATGTAGCGGAGTAACTAAAGTAACTAGTAACTAAAGCTGTAACTAGTAACTAAAGCTGGAACAGATGAATGTAGTGGAGTAACTAAAGTAACTAGTAACTAAAGCTGTAACTAGTAACTAAAGCTGGAACAGATGAATGTAGCAGAGTAACTAAAGTAACTAGTAACTAAAGCTGGAACAGATGAATGTAGCGGAGTAACTAAAGTAACTAGTAACTAAAGCTGTAACTAGTAACTAAAGCTGGAACAGATGAATGTAGTGGAGTAACTAAAGTAACTAGTAACTAAAGCGTAACTAGTAACTAAAGCTGGAACAGATGAATGTAGCAGAGTAACTAAAGTAACTAGTAACTAAAGCTGGAACAGATGAATGTGGCGGAGTAACTAAAGTAACTAAAGTAACTAAAGCCTGGAACAGATGAATATAGCGAGAGTAACTAAAGTAACTAGTAACTAAAGCTATAACAGATGAATGTAGTGGAGTAACTAAAGTAACTAGTAACTAAAGCTGTAACAGATGAATGTAGTGGAGTAACTAAAGTAACTAGTAACTAAAGCTGTAACAGATGAATGTAGTGGAGTAACTAAAGTAACTAGTAACCAAAACTGGTAACAGATGAATGTAGTGGAGTAACTAAAGTAACTAGTAACTAAAGCTGTAACAGATGAATGTAGTGGAGTAACACAAGTAACTAGTAACTAAGGCTGCAACAGATGAATGTAGTGGAGTAACTAAAGTAACTAGTAACTAAAGCTGTAACAGATGAATGTTGGAGTAACTAAAGTAACTAGTAACTAAAGCTGTAACAGATGAATGTAGTGGATAACTAAAGTAACTAGTAACTAAAGCGTACTAGCAGGAATGTATGACTAACAAAAGTAACTAGTAACTAAAGCTATAAACAGATGAATGTAGTGAAGTAACTAAAGTAACTAGTAACTCAAAGCTGTAACAGATGAATGTAGTGGAGTAACTAAAGTAACTAGTAACTAAAACGTAACAGATGAAGTATGAGCAACTAAAGTAACTAGTAACTAAAGCTGTAACAGATGAATGTAGTGGAACACTAAAGTAACTAGTAACTAAAGTAATAACTAGTAACTAAGTAACTAAGTAACTAAAGCTGTAACAGATTGAGATATAGCAAATAGTAACTAAAGTAACTAAAAAAATAAATTTAGTGACAACTAAAGTAACTAAAGTAACTAGTAACAAAAGTAACTAGTAACTAAAGCTGGAACAGATGAATGTAGCGGAGTAACTAAAGTAACTAGTAACTAAAGTAACTAGTAACTAAAGCTGTAACAGATGAATGTAGTGGAGTAAAAAGTCCAACATTTCTCTCTGAAATGTAGCGGAGTAGAAGTAGAAAGTAACACGAAAAGAAAAGACTCAAGTAAAGTACAAGTACCTCGACATCTGGTACTGAAGTAGAGTACTAGAGTAAATGTACTTCATTACATTCCACCCCTGGCAAGGCACTAAAGCCGTCCATGTTTGAGTGGATTAAAGTGCAGCTGGATGTGCGTTAACGAACAAGAACAGCAAATGCTCTCCGGAGGAATATCTCCGCTTCACCTTTTCAGCACATTTGTGCTTCTCTTTGTTAAAAAAAAAAAAAAAAAAAAAACTAGCCGAGCACGGGAAAAGGCAAAGAACGTCTTCTTGCAGCTTTCGGGCGTTTGAAGGAAGAACATGTTGGCTGTCAGAGTCGGGAGGAAGGGAAGGGAAAGGAGGTCACGGCGGCGTCTGTGTTTCCTCTGTGTGACATGAAGGACGAAGCTGAGAGGAGCTTAATGATCTGTCTGCACTCGGCGAACGACTTAATGTTAGCAGACACGCTAACCTTTCACACACCTGTGAGCCTGGAAACGGCTTCATTAAAGCAGATTTAGGACACACTGGTCCTCTGGTTTTGCCTTTACAAGAACATTTCTACAGAAGATTCTTAAAGGGTACTTTGCGGTTTTTTTTGTTCAACCTGGATCCTATTTTCCCATAAGCCAAGGACCCATTAAAAGAGAGATGGAGCTGGGACCCCCTATTACATATACAGTACAGGCCAAAAGTTTGGACACACCTTCTCATTCAATGTGTTTCTTTATTTTCATGACTATTTACATTGTAGATTCTCACTGAAGGCATCAAAACTATGAATGAACACATATGGAATTATGTACTTAACAAAAAAGTGTGAAATAACTGAAAACATGTCTTATATTTTAGATTCCTCAAAGTAGCCACCCTTTGCTTTTTTTGATAACCCCTCAAACCCTTGGTGTTCTCCCAATGAGCTTCATGAGGGAGTCACCTGAAATGGTTTTACCTTCACAGGTGTGCTTTGTCAGGGTTCATTAGTGGAAGTTTTTCCCTTATTAATAAAAAAGCAAAGGGTGGCTACTTTGAAGAATCTAAAATATAAGACATGTTTTCAGTTATTTCACACTTTTTTGTTTAGTACATAATTCCATATGTGTTCATTCATAGTTTTGATGCCTTCAGTGAGAATCTACAATGTAAATAGTCATGAAAATAAAAAGGAAACACATTGAATGAGAAGGTGTGTCCAAACTTTTGGCCTGTACTGTATTTTATAAAATGAAGTTGCATATTGTCACCTTCCTAAAATAATGGCCTAAGTCAGGGGTCTTCAACATTTTTTAAGTTAAGGACCCCTTTGCTGAGAGAGAGAGAGACGCATCAGGGACCCCCTTATACATAGTCATGTGAAAAAATTAGGACACCCATGCTAAAGTTGACTAAAAAGAGGAATAAAAAAAATCTTCTTTTGCAAATTGATCTTAATGCCTTAATTAAAAAAATTAGGAAAAATCCAACCTTTAAGAACACCAATTTTCTTTGTGAATGAATAATGTATCGTACATAAATAAATGTTCTTCCATAAAATACAGGGGGCATAAGTCAGTCCACCCCTATGTTAAATTCCCATAGAGGCAGACAGATGTTTATTTTTAAAGTCCAGTTATTTCATGGATCCAGGATACTATGCACATCATCACATACCCTTCACCATACCCCCACATCATCACATACCCTTCACCATACCCCCCCCACATCATCACATACCCTTCACCATACCCCCACATCATCACATACCCTTCACCATACCCCCACATCATCACATACCCTTCACCATACCCCCACATCATCACATACCCTTCACCATACCCCCCACATCATCACATACCCTTCACCATACCCCCACATCATCACATACCCTTCACCATACCCCCACATCATCACATACCCTTCACCATACCCCCCATCATCACATACCCTTCTCCATACCCCCCACATCATCACATACCCTTCACCATACCCCCAACATCATCACATACCCTTCATCATACCCCCCCACATCATCACATACCCTTCACCATACCCCCACATCATCACATACCCTTCACCATACCCCCACATCAGCACATACCCTTCACCATACCCCCACATCATCACATACCCTTCACCATACCCCCACATCATCACATACCCTTCACCATACCCCCACATCATCACATACCCTTCACCATAACCCCAACATCATCACATACCCTTCATCATACCCCCACATCATCATATACCCTCCTTCACCATACCCCCACATCATCACATACCCTTCACCATACCCCCCACATCATCACATACCCTTCACCATACCCCCAACATCATCACATACCCTTCATCATACCCCCACATCATCACATACCCTTCACCATACCCCCAACATCATCACATACCCTTCATCATACCCCACATCATCATTACTTCTTCACTATACCCCCACATCATCACATACCCTTCACCATACCCCCACATCATCACATACCCTTCACCATACCCCCACATCATCACATACCCTTCACCATACCCCCACATCATCACATACCCACAAACTAGCTATTAGACTAACTGAAATGAAACCATGCCAATCTCATGAAATAACTGGCCTTTACAGGTTGGATTTTTCCTCATTTTTTTAATTAAGGCATTAAGATCAATTTCCAAAAGATGATTTTTTTATTCCTCTTTTTAGTCAACTTTAGCATGGGTGTCCTATTTTTTTCACGACTGTATATTGTATAAAATGAAGTTGCATATTAAACTGGGCCTTTCAATAACCTGTAGGGTGGCCTAAAGCCTTTATACGTATATTTTTAGTGCATAGAATTCTAAGCTATTAAAATAATTGTTGGCATGATTTATGAATCATCTTTTAATGTTAAACATACATTAAATCCTTACGATGAACTGTATCTGTGGATAGCAGTGACTACCTTACATATTGTATAGGCCAATAAGCCTAATATTCAGCAGGGCTTTTTCGCAAATAGGCACATTTTTTTATTTGCTAATAATATGTTGGATTTGTGTTAAGACATTTTTAATGTTTGAAAAACCTTTCAGGAAATGAACAATAATTTGGCAGCCCCCCTGCAGTAACTCTGAGGACCCCCCTAGGGGTCCCGGACCCCCTGTTGAAGATCTCTGGCCTAAGTCATTTTTTCAGTTTTTTCAGAAAACACAAAAAACTGAATGGCCGAAGTCACACGCTTGACATAGTAGTCCATTATACTGAAGGTGTAGAATCACATGACCTGTTCAACTGAGGATGTAGGCAATTTTACCAGAGGTGGCCAACACCATGATAAGATGATTTAGGCAAAGAAAAACAATAATTGTCAAAAAATGACATAGGCCATTAATTATGGAAAGTGACAATATATAAACTGGGCCTACAATACCTTGACGGTTGGGTTTAGGTAAAGAAGAACGGGACAGTTGGGTTTAGGTAAAGAAGAACGGGACAGTTGGGTTTAGGTAAAGAAGAACGGGACAGTTGGGTTTAGGTGAAGAAGAACGGGACAGTTGGGTTTAGATAAAGAAGAACGGGACAGTTGGGTTTAGGTGAAGAAGAACGGGACAGTTGGTTTAGATAAAGAAGAACGGGACAGTTGGGTTTAGGTAAAGAAGAACGGGACAGTTGGGTTTAGGTAAAGAAGAACGGGACAGTTGGGTTTAGATGAAGAAGAACGGGACAGTTGGGTTTAGGTGAAGAAGAACGGGACAGTTGGTTTAGGTGAATAAGAACGGGACAGTTGGGTTTAGATAAAGAAGAACGGGACAGTTGGGTTTAGGTAAAGAAGAACGGGACAGTTGGGTTTAGATGAAGAAGAACGGGACAGTTGGGTTTAGATAAAGAAGAACGGGACAGTTGGGTTTAGGTAAAGAAGAACGGGACAGTTGGGTTTAGATGAAGAAGAACGGGACAGTTGGGTTTAGATGAAGAAGAACGGGACAGTTGGGTTTAGATGAAGAAGAACGGGACAGTTGGGTTTAGATGAAGAAGAACGGGACAGTTGGGTTTAGGTAAAGAAGAACGGGACAGTTGGTTTAGATAAAGAAGAACGGGACAGTTGGTTTAGATAAAGAAGAACGGGACAGTTAGGTTTAGATAAAGAAGAACGGGACAGTTGGGTTTAGATAAAGAAGAACGGGACAGTTGGTTTAGATAAAGAAGAACGGGACAGTTGGTTTAGATAAAGAAGAACGGGACAGTTGGTTTAGATAAAGAAGAACGGGACAGTTGGTTTAGATAGAAACCGAGACAAACGCCAAAACAGTGACCGCTGTGACGAAGCAACAAAGGACGAATTAATAAACAATCTGCAGGGAGGATTTGTATTGTTTGCTCTTAAGTAATGCATGTTAACGGGCTAATTAACAAGCTTTAGGTAATTAGAGTGTGTTAATTGCGAGGCCTCCCACCGTCTGGAGGAACGAGGCGAGAGAGAAGAAAGAGACACAGCAACATATCGGAGGAGGCAGCGGTCAGAAGGGAGGAAAGAGTTGAGTTGAATAAAACCGAAAGATCATTTTTTTTGTTTTGAATCCTGCAGAAACCGTTTTTTGTGCTCGCCTGCCTGCAGCCCCACTGTCTCTGCACCGTCATCGGCGAGTTAGAGCAAAGTGAAACGGAGCGTGGAAGAAGCTCAGGGTTGCAGCGGAGCGTCTGAAGACAGATACAGGCGTTGATTCGTGTGTAACTCCGGGGAAATACCTGAAAACAACAGGAGGACTTTATCAGGGGCAGTCTGGTGGAGCAGAGATGTATTCTGGTTCTGATAAAGACAATCTGTCCTGCTGCTGTGGAGCCAGGGAGCGTTCATAGTTATTATTATTATTTTTATTATTATTCTCACAGGTGGAAATATTTGCTTTGTGCCGAGATTTTACTCTGTTTCAGATACAAGAGCATCCGTTATGTTGGTGATCATATAGAGTTGAACTTAAAGGAACATGTCAACTTATTGGGACTTTGTCTTATTCAGCGTATCCCCCAGAGTTAGATGAGTCCATACATACCCTTCTCATCTCTGTGCGTGTCCTAACTGTCTGATGCCACCACCGCTAGATCCTGGAGGTAACCTGCTCCATCTAGCCTAGCTTAGCACAGATCCTGGAAGTAACCGGCTCCATCTACCCTAGCTTAGCACAGATCCTGGAGGTAACCTGCTCCATCTAGCCTAGCTTAGCACAGATCCTGGAGGTAACCTGCTCCATCTAGCCTAGCTTAGCACAGATCCTGGAAGTAACCAGCTCCATCTAGCCTAGCTTAGCACAGATCCTGGAGGTAACAGGCTCCATCTAGCCTAGCTTAGCACAGATCCTGGAAGTAACCGGCTCCATCTAGCCTTGCTTAGCACAGATCCTGGAGGTAACCGGCTCCATCTAGCCTAGCTTAGCACAGATCCTGGAAGTAACCGGCTCCATCTAGCCTAGCTTAGCACATATCCTGGAGGTAACAGGCTCCATCTAGCCTAGCTTAGCACAGATCCTGGAGGTAACCGGCTCCATCTAGCCTAGCTTAGCACAGATCCTGGAGGTAACCGGCTCCATCTAGTCTACTGCTGCTCCCAATAAGTGACAAAATAACACCAACATGTTCCTTATATGTTTATTTTTAGTGTTATCAATAAGTCAATACACACAGTTATCTTCTAACCGTACACATACTGGGAACTATATTCTCAGAAGGCGAAGCACTGCTCCTCTCTGCTACTTGGGCGGAGTGATTTGCTCGCAGCACCTGAGAAGCCCCGTGGTGAGGAGCAGTGCTTCGCCTTCTGAGAATATAGTTCCCAGTTTATATATACGGTTAGAAGATGGCTGTGTGTCATGTGACCTTGTTAATTGTACACGCTGTGACTCTACAAATCACAACATGGAAATAGGAACATGTTGCCGTTATTTTGTTTGGCAGAAACCGAACTCCGTCAAAAAGCCCAGTGTTCGGCCGAATCCGAAGCTGAATCCTGGATTCGGTGCATCCCTGCAAATACCAAAGTTATCCTCACACCCAGCCCTAGTTCACATGTAAGCGCCGCAGGTGTTGTGATTTGGACCCCTAAAATATTCATGTTGAAACAGGAAAGAGACAAACGGTGTTGACACAAAGCTGGACGAAAATTACTGTCACGCAGCAGTAATGTTTCTCTTCATCCAACCCAGAAAGGGACCAAAGGAGGATGATGGTGATGAGGATCAGTGAAAGATAGTTTAGGACATGAATGACACATGATGGACACAAACAACAGACTGGATTAATAATTAATTACGTCCATGTGGGACACAGCAGGCGACCGGTTGGTCATCTCTTGGCAGAGGGAAGAGGTTGAACGTGGGGAGGCAGACTGCAGAGATACATATCTGAGAATAACGTGTGAATCAGACTCTTGATCATAGGACATGACCATGCACCGATGATGCTTTTAAGCATCTGTCGCCAACACGCAAACCGAAAACGGTGAGAGAAATTCATTACAGCAAACATTCACGCATTTGTTTGAATTAACCTGCACTTTAAAGGTCCCATGACCTGTTGCTCTTTGGATGCTTTTATATAGACCTTAGTGGTCCCATAATACTGTATCTGAAGTATCTTTTATATAGACCTTAGTGGTCCCCTAATACTGTATCTGAAGTCTCTTTTATATAGGCCTTAGTGGTCCCCTAATACTGTATCTGAAGTCTCTTTTATATAGGCCTTAGTGGTCCCATAATACTGTATCTGAAGTCTCTTTTATATAGGCCTTAGTGGTCCCATAATACTGTATCTGAAGTCTCTTTTATATAGGCCTTAGTGGTCCCATAATACTGTATCTGAAGTATCTTTTATATAGGCCTTAGTGGTCCCCTAATACTGTATCTGAAGTCTCTTTTATATAGGCCTTAGTGGTCCCATAATACTGTATCTGAAGTCTCTTTTATATAGGCCTTAGTGGTCCCCTAATACTGTATCTGAAGTCTTTTTTATATAGACCTTAGTGGTCCCCTAATACTGGATCTGAAGTCTCTTTTATATAGACCTTAGTGGTCGCCTACTACTGTATCTGAAGTCTCTTTTATATAGGCCTTAGTGGTCCACTAATACTGTATCTGAAGTCTCTTTTATATAGACCTTAGTGGTCCACTAATACTGTATCTGAAGTCTCTTTTATATAGGCCTTAGTGGTCCACTAATACTGTATCTGAAGTCTCTTTTATATAGGCCTTAGTGGTCCACTAATACTGTATCTGAAGTCTCTTTTATATAGACATTAGTGGTCGCCTACTACTGTATCTGAAGTCTCTTTTATATAGACCTTAGTGGTCCACTAATACTGTATCTGAAGTCTCTTTTATATAGACCTTAGTGGTCCACTAATACTGTATCTGAAGTCTCTTTTATATAGGCCTTAGTGGTCCACTAATACTGGATCTGAAGTCTCTTTTATATAGACATTAGTGGTCGCCTACTACTGTATCTGAAGTCTCTTTTATATAGGCCTTAGTGGTCCCCTAATACTGTATCTGAAGTCTCTTTTATATAGGCCTTAGTGGTCCACTAATACTGGATCTGAAGTCTCTTTTATATAGACATTAGTGGTCGCCTACTACTGTATCTGAAGTCTCTTTTATATAGGCCTTAGTTGTCCCCTAATACTGTATCTGAAGTCTTTTATATAGACCTTAGTGGTCCCCTAATACTGTATCTGAAGTCTCTTTTATATGCGCAGATATATTAATGTAATTTAAAAAGGAGCCCTAAGATCTGAGCAGCTGCGGCATCCTCCCCAGGTCCACCCTGTCATCAAATGGCCACGGCCAAATCGCCAAACTCGAGGCTTCAAAAAGGCAGTCCACGAACCAGTGGGCAGAGCCGGCCCGACCCATAAGCGAACTAAGCGTCTGCTTAGGGCCCCGTGGCTACCAGAGGGGCCCCCAAGAGCTCTTGAAATGTCCCACAATAGAGCTCCTAACAGAGCCGGTCTATTTAAAGATAGCGTTGCTGCTAATAGGGTCTCACATTAGTCTTTAAATGCGTATTTGTACATTATGAGTGCTTAAACTAATATTTACAATACACAAGTTGGTTTAGTGCCAAGTGCAGTGGCAACATGTTACAATGTGGAGAGTCCCCCCAAACCAGATCCTGCTTAGGGCCCCCCAAAAGTCTAGGGCCCGGCCCTGCCAGTGGGTAACGTCACTGCTGCTACATCCATTACATTTACAGTCTAAGGTTTTTCCGTCTTTGTTTTCTGCTCCAAGTACAAAAAAAAACAACCCTCGACTGGTCTTTACTCCCCGTGTTGTGATAAGTAGTCTTTTGAACCCGTCATTGTGTTTTTCATTAAACCACGGGTCCATGCGGGCGGATAAAAGGTGTCCTCTCTGGACTACAAACTGGATAATGAGACACGACAAGATCGCTGGCAGACGGAGGGAAATCCCCCTCAACTCCAACTCTGTCTCTGTCTGTCTCTGTAGATCTAAATGTCTGTCTGCCTCTCCATCTGTCTGCCTCCATCATTTCCTCTCCTCAAACTGGAGATAAGCAGTGATCTTCCTCTCGGATCTGTAAAGAGACACGCCAAGCTTTGGGATAATGGACCTTTTTTCCCAGCAGACATGTTGACTTGTCTTAGTAGGAAAAGCACAGCTGAGATTGATAACCTTAACGATGGCTCAGTTCCATCAAGTGTCCCAGTAAGATATTTCAGTGAGTCAGCATCAACAATACCAGGGCCTCTCCTAAGTGGAATGCAGCCATCAGTAATGGTTTTGAATACACCTGTGCTTTTCCTACTATGACATGTCAACATGTCTGCCGTGAAAAAGGTCTATTCCTCTACTGTAATAGTATCTGTACGCAGGACGTAGCCGTAAATTCCGAAGTGAGGGGAGGTAGATTGTTCATGATTGTTATTGAAAGATAGTCTCCCATTTGTCTCTCCAAATAACAGATTCCAAGTAGCCTAGAATTCATGTATGATTGATGGAATCGCGGACATTTCCTTAAACGATGAAAAGGACCCAGGGCCCGAGCCAAAAATGTGGTTAGATCCCGTTAACCTGTCCGCGAGGTAAGGGGTTAGCCGCGTCACTGACGGGAGATGTGATGGACTGCATTGCACAAATATTGCAAAAGGTCCAGACTCCGATAAAAAAAAAAAAACTCAAAACGGGCGACAAAAACTCAGAAAGAAGCAAGAAAAACTTTGAAAAATTGTCTGAAAAAACTCAGATAAACATTGACAAAAACGTCCAAAAAGCAAAAAGAAATTCGGAAAACCCCAGAATGGATTACTGTTGCTGTTGTGTTTTGTCCACAACTCAGAGATATTAAGTTAACTCTCACAGAGGAGAGACTAAACTAGAATACTACGAAAATATTCCCATTAAAAGGTCCCATGGCATGAAAATTTCACTTCATGAGGTTTTTTAACATTAATATGAGTTCCCCCAGCCTGCCTATGGTCCCCCAGTGGCTAGAAATGGTGATAGGTGTAAACCGAGCCCTGGGTATCCTGCTCTGCCTTTGAGAAAATGAAAGCTCAGATGGACCAATCAGGAATCGTCTCCTTATGAGGTCATAAGGAGCAAGATTACCTCCTCTTTCTGCGCTCCTCAATAGCTACAGACACAGAAATGGCACATCCTAAGGAAAGCTCATAGTGGGACTGGCTCTAGTGGCTGTAGTTCTGCACCAAGGCTGAATTTTGGGAAAGAGACTTCAGATACAGTATTAAGGGACCACAAAGGCCTATATAAAATAGACTTCAGATACAGTATTAGGGGACCACTAAGGTCTATATAAAAGAGACTTCAGATACAGTATTAGGGGACCACTAAGGCCTATATAAAAGAGACTTCAGATACAGTATTAGGGGACCACTAAGGTCTATATATAAGAGACTTCAGATACAGTATTAGAGGACCACTAAGGTCTATATAAAGAGACTTCAGATACAGTATTAGGGGACCACTAAGGTCTATATATAAGAGACTTCAGATACAGTATTAGAGGACCACTAAGGTCTATATAAAGAGACTTCAGATACAGTATTAGGGGACCACTAAGGTCTATATAAAAGAGACTTCAGATACAGTATTAGGGGACCACTAAGGCCTATATAAAAGAGACTTCAGATACAGTATTAGGGGACCACTAAGGTCTATATAAAAGAGACTTCAGATACAGTATTAGGGGACCACTAAGGTCTATATAAAAGAGACTTCAGATACAGTATTAGGGGACCACTAAGGTCTATATAAAAGAGACTTCAGATACAGTATTAGGGGACCACTAAGGTCTATATAAAAGAGACTTCAGATACAGTATTAGGGGACCACTAAGGTCTATATAAAAGAGACTTCAGCCACAGTATTAGGGGACCACTAAGGCCTATATAAAAGCATCCAAAGAGAACCATATCATGGGACCTTTTAAAATAGCATATTGCAGGTTAGAGCCCCCAGTTAATCAACATATAGAAATATAATATATAATATAATCACAGCAGTTCAACTATAGACAACTAATCCATTCATCTTTGCAGCCCAGTTGACCCCTCCATTTGGTAATTATTCCTACCCCTGCTTGTTTCCTCTCGTTGTTACCGTGCCTCCTCGCTGACCTCCCTTCGTTTCCTCCTCGCAGAATAACAAGGTGAACGAAAAAAAAAGCAAAGAATGAGAGGAGGTGATTAATCGCTGTCGGAGAGGTGAAGTGATTCCACCTGAGCGCTCCGTAATGAGAACCGAGCCGGCTGCCTATTACCTTAATAAAGACGTCTACGTGTTCATTAGACTGATACCCCTGAATGCAAGGGGTGTGTGTGTGTGTGTGTGTGTGTGTGTGTGTGTGTGTGTGTGTGTGTGTGTGTGTGTGTGTGTATCTGTTTGTGTTAGGTGTGTGTTGTGTGTCTATTTCCTATTACCTTAATAAAGATGTCTACATGTTCATTAGACTGACACGCCTGAGTGCAAGGGGTGTGTGTGTGTGTGTGTGTGTGTGTGTGTGTGTGTGTGTGTGTGTGTGTGTGTGTGTGTGTGTGTGTGTGTGTGTGTGTGTGTGTGTATCTATGCGTGTGTATGCGTGTGTGTGTGTATTTCCTATTACCTTAATAAAGATGTCTACATGTTCATTAGACTGACACGCCTGAGTGCAAGGTGTGTGTGTGTGTGTGTGTGTGTGTCTGTGCGTGCATATTTGTGTGTGTGTGTTTGTCTGTGTGTCTCTCTGTGTATGTGTGTGTGTGTCTATGCGTGTGTCTGTGTGTGCGTGTTGTTGTATGCGTGTGTGTGTTTTGTGTGTTTGTGTGTGTCTGTGTGTCTCTCTCTGTGTGTGTGTGTGTGTGTGTGTCTCTGTGTGTGTGTGTGTGTCTCTCTCTGTGAGTGTGTGTGTATGTGTGTCTCTGTGTGTGTGTGTCTGTGTGTGTGCGTGTGTGTGTACGTGTGTGTGTCTATGCGTGTGTGTCTGTGTGTCTCTCTCTGTGTGAGTGTGTGTTTGTGTGTCTCTGTGTGTGTGTGTGTGTGTGTCTCTGCGTGTGTTTGTGTGTGTCTGTGTGTCTCTCTCTGTGTGAGTGTGTGTGTGTGTGTCTCTGTCTGTGTCTATGCGTGTGTTTGTGTGTGTCTGTGTGTCTGTGTGTGTGTGTGTGTGTCTGTGTGTCTCTGTGTGTGTGTGTGTGTGTCTCTGAGGACTCACTGCTGCTGACAGAAGAAGAAGACAAAGACATTGCAGACTTCTGACTTTCTGTGTAGAGTCGCTCAGAGCAG